>NC_063446.1:50580624-50884073 GCF_020379485.1 Brassica napus | reverse complement strand
AAGTATAGGTTAATCTATATTGATAACAAATACATATGTCAATATCGCCTAAATCTATACATATCTAATAAAATAAGATAGTTGAGTTAATAGATATTCGTTACATTAAAAGTTAACATTTAGACAAAGAAATAGCAAGTAACAGTTGCTAGGGGTGTTACGCATGTCGTTGGATGGTCGACCATGTCGTTGGGTGGTCGACCATGTCGTATGGCTTGCTCAGAAATGGCGGCAAAATAGAGCTCATCACCACCGTCGTGGAAGCAGAGGAAGAGTTCGCCGTAGGTACAGATTAAGGAATCGATCCCATTTCTAATCCCAAAAGTAATCAAAGATGTCATATTTATCGATGTAGAGATATTGAGGGCGAGGTTCTTCTTCTTCTACACTTATTCTCTACTTATTTTATGTCTGTTAATAAGTTTTTCTTCTGTTTCTCTTTTTTTTATATAAACTGAAATCTATTTTTAATTCTAGAAAGCAATGGAGTTTTTGCAAACGAATGTGGTGATAAGGAAAGAGTATTATGACGCAGAATAGAAAGGCTAGCTAGTAGAGTAGACATGTCTGACGCAGCAAAGAGGGTATAGGTAGTAGAGTCAGTGTAGGGTATATGGGTAATATGGGTAATATGGATACGTTAAAAAAAAAAGAAATAGAGAAGGGTATATCTCTAATATTAGACTCAGTTAGAGGCATTGACACCAATTTCTCTATTTTTAAAGAGAAATTTGAAAATGGATTTTAAGATCTTTTGTATCACATTTTAGTTAAAAACTAGACTTTGACCCGTGCGCTCGCATGGGTGTTTGTTCATGTTTATGTTCTTGTTATAGATTCATAAATTTTGACAGTTGTGTGTTTTGCTCAATGTCTTTAACGTCTATTTATGAACTATGAGATTATATTTTTCTTTTATTGTGATTTTATTCATTTTACTTCGTAAAGTAAAAATTAAATTGTGAAATATTATAATTTCTTTTTTTGTGGGTTTTATGAAATTATACTATTAATATTGGGATTTAAAGTTGAATATTTTTTGAAAAATACATTATTTAGACAGAAACATAAAAAATAATAAAAGCAAGTTACGAAAAAAAATTTCAAAAACAAATACAGCTTTTTGCAAATTTTATTTAGCCAACGTAATTTAAATTATTGAATTGGGCTATTTTGTTATCATTAAAAATTTGGTACATCATATTTTGTCTATAGTAGACATTTTAACCTGAATGCCCGTGTGTCTTTTTGGGGAAAAAAAAAGGCATAACCTTCGAAGGACATGAAAAGCAAAAGGGTTCACCATCAACTAACAGATATTTAGAGCTACCTTTGCGTATATGTGACGGAAGAAGTGTACATAGTTCCCTCACAACTGTTGCACGAGCAAAAATGTTACTTTCAGGTCTTTCAGCTCTACCACATGTTGCACCTGATGAACAATACCAATTCATTGTTGACGTATGCAGCAGCCATGTTGATCAATTGCTAGCCGGAAACAGTTTTGAGCTGAAACTTTAGTATAATAATTCTGTAAAGAGCAAAAACAAAGTGGATAAAAGAAAGAGTGTCATATTCTAAGACAATGCCTATTTGGAAAAGAATGACTCAGAGTCCATCATGTCTACCTTAACTTGTACCACAAGCAATATAATTACCATGTTCAGACTGCTAAAGAACATAGCATACAGAGATTGGGGGTGTTTTCCGTCGTATGACTTCTTACAGAAAATCATGAACTTAGGAAGACATACACTGCAACATTAAAGAGGAACTTGAAACATCAAGCTGATATACTTTGAATATATTCCTTCAACTTACAATTTCGAATAAGACAGCCCTTTAAAACAAACAAACAAAGATGAAAACTTACTCTACGGCCATAAAGAAAGATTCAGCACATTAATACATTCTAATAACCAACTTAACTGTTAAGATAGATCCTATAACTAACAAAGAGCAACCATATAGTATGAAAATACTTCCAGAACTTAAGCAGAGTATTGTGAATGAGATGCTTACTCGTTTCCGCGAGAGATGAAACTTATTAAATCATTGCATAATCACATGTTTAGCACTGTTTCTCCTTGTAAATGTAACTACTTCCATGCTTACAGCTCTGACTACCAGCATAATTTGTTCTTCGGAACAAACAAACCTCAATAGCGATTGTACCTAATGGATTCTGACAATTCCAAAAAGAAAGAACTTTACCAAATAAAAACACTTGAGAATAAAAGCAAGTGAAATTTCACACACATTTTTTTTTGCTTCGTCTTTCCTATAGTGCCAAACACGACGTAATCAAGCTCAGTGATACTATATCTCAGATCTTAAGATTAAAAAAAAACAGAGGAATGATTGATGAAATACCTATGAAGGAAGGAATGATGCCATCTTCCATGGTAGTTATCTCATCAATCAATCAAACGTATTGACGTGTCGGTAAGCCTCACAGTTAAGATATCGTTTACGAAGCATCTGATGTTGGAACCGCTTCGGCGGCAGACTTTTTTAACTTCAACAAAGTGAGTCAATGGTGACTTAATTTTCCGGCTTAGCTGTGATTGATATGTTTACGAACGATTTATATAAATACCTTTAATGAAATCTCTCTGTTTAGGTTTAATACCTTTAATAAAACTACTGTGTTTTAATCCAATGGCATAACTATGTAATTATTGAGGAAAACTCAGGGGTATTTTCTATTTGTACTCCCCTTTTAATAGATTAGATTGCTTCCATAGAATATCACGTCTATATGTGGTATTTGCAAAAACCTAATAAAATTTTCTGAGAAACAAACATACATAAGCATTCATTAGATTTTTCAATAGAATTACCACTTCCAATTAACAAGAGTTTCATTTAATTTCTTGAGGTTCCAATGATTAATTGACATGAAGAATATTGTAATTGAGTTTCCATCAATGATGGTGTGAGAAAAACATGAAATAAAAATTATCGTCATCCTTATGTCAATGAGCTCTACAATCAAGTAAGAGATGTAAAAATCTCAGGGTCAACTCTGAGGGATATGATCAACCCATGAATTTGGTTATCAGAGAAATAATATCACAATTCAAAATTGTAACGGATATGCTAAAAATCTGGGCATAAATGACTAAGAGAAACATAACCGTGTCTCTTGTGCCTATGAAAACTTAAGGAATAAATTACTAGAGATATTTTTGGACGTCATGAGAACACTAACAGAGATGTTGCAACTATTGTTTCTGTTACTGCAACCATCAAGGGAAAGATGTGGGATGTGTTAGACGATTTGTCATCATCACTATTGGATTTAGGACTAGTTTAATAAATTAGCTTGTTGCGAGTGGTTATTGAATCTTAAGACTTGATTCATTTTATGTGTGATGGGCTTTAACATGTAAATTAATTCTGTTATTTTTTCTTAAGACAGTGGTTCGCTTACAAGAAAATGATCTTCAAGCTAGATACAAGTCAAGCAATCTCTTGCACAAACACATTATTCATGCTTCTCATGATCACAATCACAACTTTAGAACAAGTACAGTCCACTTTGAGATGAGAATTTTATAGAGCTTACTCTGAACACAAGGCTTCGATGTTTTGGTGGCGTTGCAAACAGTGCCGGCCCTGGACGGAAGCGGAGGAAGCTTGTGCTTCCGGCCGTCATGAGATTATATTAATTAGCGGCCACAAATTTAACAGAAGTTCTCAACAGCACTAATGGTTGCGATGCTCTTATGTGGACAAGAGGGAGTGAGTTCGATTGTTCCTCTATTGCTTTTTAAAAAGTATTAGAATCAATTAATTTATAGGCCACTTTATTAATTTTTGCTTCTAGCCTCATAAATACTGGGACCGGCTCTGGTTGCAAATGACAAGTTTTTGGACATTTGACAGAATAGATACTTGCTGACTTTGGTTACATCAACAAAATATTGCTAGTAAATGTATAATCAGTTTTGTAAGAAGATGAAGAGTTGAGAAAAAAAAACTTAGAGAGCCTTTGTCTTCAAAAATTACGATGTCGAAGTTTACCCAAAAGAAAAAAGTTACAATGTCGAAAGCAAAATATTGGAATTACAAAAATGATGAGTTTAAAGGCAATTAATTATCTTGTTGTGTATACAGATATCAAATCACCTAAAACACTCTGACATTTAGAAATACATTCTACCAGAACCATCAGTATTTACGTTTTCTTCTGTTGAGTTTCATTAAAATCACACAAACTTCCTCCAAACCCACCTAAATATAAAATCTTCTCAAGTCTTCTAAAATACTCAGTCCAATACACCCAACTTAGAGGTTTGTGTTTTGATTTTAAAAAGAGTTTTTTTTTTCACTCCTCCCTAGGATGAACCTGTAGGTTCACCAATCATTAAGATTTAGCTATTTGAGATTCAGTATCTTTTTAAAAATAAAATAAAATAATAAAATTTTGTCAAATTATATTATGTTTTTTAAATAAATAAAAATGAATAATAGTTACCAAAAAATAACTTTTTTTTGAATATTGTTAACGTTGTTAGCAAAATACTAAACTTTAGATTCTAAACCCTTGGATAAACTATAAACTCTTGGGTAAATCCTAAACCCTAAATCACAAATATTAGAAACTAAATCTTAAAAATTCTAAATCCTAAATACTAAGGGTTCAGGATTTACCGAAGGGTTCAGGGTTAAGGATTTAATGTTTAGTATTTTTAAAATATAGTTTTAATGTTTATGATTTAGAGTTTAGGATTTACCCAAGGGTTTAAGTTTTACCCGAGGGTTTAAGGTTTACGATTTATGGTTTAGGGTTTAGTGTTTTGCTGACGGCGTTAACACTATTATACAAATTATTTTTTTGGTAATTACTATTATTTTTTATTTATTTTTAAATTATAATATAGCTTGAAAAATTATTATTATCTTGTTTCCTTTTTTAAAAGATACTGAATCT
This sequence comes from Brassica napus, assembly GCF_020379485.1. Lineage (NCBI taxonomy): Eukaryota > Viridiplantae > Streptophyta > Magnoliopsida > Brassicales > Brassicaceae > Brassica > Brassica napus. Next base: position 50,879,134 of record NC_063446.1, on the reverse strand, counting down.
TAAATAACTAAATTTTATTGGTTAGTGAACCTAGAAGTTCATCAGGATTAATTTAAGAATTTTTTTTTAAATGCATCTGTTTACAAACTTATTGTAATCCAATTCATTTAAAGAACTCTAACAGTAATTTTTTGCAATCGTAAATCTTTAAAAAATATGTAAAATTACCGATTAAAATTTATTTTTATAATTATTCTATAAAAAAAAAATTGTTTCAAACAGAACAAGTTGAGTATCCTACTATATATTAATTGAGAAGTCACTTAAGTGACTTGTGCTTAAGTGTCATTCATAGATGAAGTTTACAATTAATTCATTTAATTTGATTGGTTGTTTGTATTTGAATTTTCATTTATTTAATTAAGGTTTTAAAAAAGAAACTAATCCTAGAACTACCTAATCTAATCTATACTACCATACAAAAAATTAAACATTTTAAAATAAAAGAATTAGCATATTTTTTATAGAGACAATTAAATATCATAAATTACATTATACAATTTTAAATAAATACATATGGCATGACATAAATAATTATATAAACGATTTGAACATATTTATATTAATAGTGGATATAATAAATTATAGATTACAAAAAAACTAATCAACCTAAACCTAATAATATTTTTTTATACTCACTATATGTATATATATTTATTTATTTATCTAAAATGTGTCCAATGAATGCAAAACATTCAAATATACAATTTTAAGAATATTCATTCATTTTTAATGAAAAATGTTGATTGTATAGTTGAGTTATTACTTTCAGAAATGATTAAAATATTTGTATATTAAAACCATAAAAGTATATAGTAAGTCTTTTAAAATAAAATTAATAAATGAAAATATTTATTATAATATAAAATTGAAAAATTGGAATATTATACTAATATGAGATTAAAGTCAATATACTCTATTAATATAATTTTTATAGCCTTGATTATAATAAAATTATATGGTAAATTCTTTATAATAATATTAATCAATGAAAAGGTTTATTATAATATAAATTAAAAAAAAAGATTAATACAGGACTAGAGTTAAGACTCTATTGATATAGTTTTGATTATAATAAAATTGATATGCTTATTTTGTAATAGGAAAAAAGAAAGGATACATATATAAAACATCAGTGAAGGATAATAAAACTTGTTTGTTATATTTTTGGTTGTATTCTTTGTTATTTTATATTTATACGTACTTAATTTTTTATATGTTTGCCGAAATATTTTACGTATTACTATAACTGTTAATTAATTATTTGTAGCTATTTTACTTCTAAAAAATAAAGTGGTAGACAAAATAATGCGAAAATAGAAAGTGTTATAAAATAACTTTTTTGTTCATTAATCTCTGTTTTTTTTATTAATAAAAAATTATGTTTGGAAACTTATAATAAAATTTATAGAATTAACAATATATCTCAATAATCTTATATATCTCAATAATCTTCTAAGATTATACAATACTTAAACTTTTTATTTTTAAATTATTTAAAATAAAATGGTTATTTTTAATAGTTATGATTATTATTCAAAATTATAAAATTATAAATATAATATATAATTTTCATAAAGTATTTATAGCCGCGAAATCGCGGATAACCATCTAGTTTAATTTAATTGGATAGACTGCAACAAGGCACGACTCAACTCGACTCAACTTGATGGACGCTTGAAAGAGTTCAAGGCATATGTAAATCGTGTCGCAAATCCCACATCTCCCACTTGGACAAGGAAATTATTTATTAACTTTAGAGTGGGTTTGAATAATCAAATCAAACACATGATTCTTTTTGCTGGAGTCTGGACGAGTGTGGCAATTCAAGTGTTGTCTTCTTGTAACACAAGTGTTGTCTTCTTTTTTTTGCGTCAAAAGTGTTGACTAGATAAAACACAAGTTGTCTTCTTGTAACAGCCTTTGAAAGGAGGATCTTTTCTCTCTCTACTTTATCGCTATCACCTCTTTCCTTTTGACACCACTCTATAACGCTCCAACCATCCACGGCTAATAGGTCATACACGTCCGCTTTCTCGGCCCGTACACTCATCCCGTTCCAACAGCCGGTGCGTAAATTTTCCAAAGACTTGAAATCATTGTTTACTGACCCTGCAATCACCCCCCGACCTTTCCCTGTGTTTTGGCCTCACTCCCACGAAATCGCGAATCACTTTCCGATAGGTACCCATCCTTTCACTACTCCAGCCCAAGCATACTTAATTTTGGAGTTCTAAACGGATGTCTGACGGAAAAGGTAAGTCAACTTTAGTGACATAGGTAGCCAAATCAATCATATTAAGCCTTTTCCATATATCACAACTCGGGATGTTACACAATCTTCAAAGCTTTTCTCCGGCGACACGTGCGACTGCGTGCATCGCCGAAGGAGTTCCTTCTTCTTTATTCATGTTCACCGGTTGCTACTCTATCAACCTCTGCTCTTTTCTAATATGCTCGTGTGATCTGGGCAAGGGTTTCTCTTCGGCAAGTACTATGCTCGCGAGGAGTTTCGAATCAGAGGTGTCTCTGTTATGTCTGACTTCGCGGTGAGGTTATGAAGCGGTGGTCATGACGGTAGTCGGCTCTTAGGATTTGTAGAACATATCGGTTTTTACTCTCTAGACCTGTTCTGGTTTCATTGCCATTTGCATGGAGATGTGGGTTGTGTCATCCTTCGATTAAGCGGTTTTCCCATGCTGTTCTCGTCTGGTGGTTGCAATCGATAACGGGGGTTGGTCGTTGGTATTTTCCGGTGTCGGTGAGGCCTAACTCCTCCTTCACGTAGTCAAGCGAGCTCTGGAGTGTCCTTTTCTTAGAGACGTGTCTTGAACCGCAACTCACATGAGGAGTTGGAGCTTGGTTTAGTTTGGGCGTGTGTGGGTCAAATTGGTAGCTGGACAAGGGGTCGTCTATGGCTCTCTTCGTGGCTACTTGTTCAGCCTCATCCCTTCATTCCTCCTCTACATGGCGTCCTGTCTATTTCTCCCAAGTGAAGGTGGCGGCTTTAGCTTATGGAGTCGGGCCTCTGGTTTAAACTGAATGTATCTACCTTTGTCGATACTGGAGTTGGGTCTACTCAGCAAAGTAACCGGCCTTTGTGATACGCCCTAAATTGAAGGATCACTCTAAGGTTGGTGGATTGGATAAGCCTTGCACCGAATGAGCTAGAAAGCACAAACGATCAATGGATGTGGATCGAATGGTGACACAAGAGGTGCGGAAAGTCTCTTGATACTACCAACTTCTAAGCCCGAAGATATGACACACTCCGACGACTCAGAAGATAAGATGTTCAATGAAGAACAAATGATTCAACAAGTTAAAAGGAAATTTTTTTATTAAAAAGTTGAATCATTAAAACAATACAATAGCAACCCTTTATATAATAGATTGTGGAAGAAATAAATATTCTAGTCAATCCTAGAAACTATAAATCTCTTTAAACCATAAAGACTTGACTAGGAATATTGATTTGACCAACGACCAAGACTGTTGACCAAATATTGAAACTTTTGGTTGTAAAACTCTTCGACTGGTTCCGTCCTTTTGCATGGTTGACGATCTCGGAATTGCCGTCAGATTGATATATTATACGATCATGGCTTGTATTTCTTGGTGGGCCTTTCTTGGACAAATCCAAACACTGATTTCTTATTGAGCATAAGGCCTCCACGTTCTGCATCAAGCCCATTAGCTTCTCTCGGTCTAGAACTTCATGGATCAAACCGATAAGGCCCATAAAATGCCCATTAAGCCAAGCTATGATCAGTTGCTTACCTGGTTCGTACCTTAAGCTCCTCGTTGAGATATAGCTGATGATTTGGGTCGCATCATCCCCTCATCCTTTAAAAGGATTTGTCCTCAAATCCGGACATTCTAGGATGAATGAACCGACATTCTTCTTCTCCACTTTTGCTATCTTTTTCGCCAAGGACTGGTTATTGTTGCTTTGATCACGTGTCTCTTCTCCTGGCTCTGATATGAAGTGTTGTAGACCTTCTTCATGCCTTAGTAGCTTCACTGGGTCGTACTCCTTCCAAACGAATGTCTGAACCAGTTTATCACATGAAAAAGAACCGAGAATATCACCTGAAGCATAAGGGGTTGTGAGATCTTTTTCATGATCAGCTTCTGGTCCACTATCAACCACGTCTTCAACCACTTTTTGGACAGCCAGGAGAACACTTACAGCCTCTAGTTCTTCCTCCTCATCAAAGATTGGACCGAGATCTTCCTCCTCATCAAAGATTGGACCAAGATCTTTCTCCTCATCAAAGACTGGACTGAGATCTTCCTCTTGATACATCTGATCGTCCATAGATTCTACTCGGACATAAACAGTCGATAGGTCTGGTTCGATATCTTTGGCCTCCTGATCTTCTTCTTAAACTGGAGATGGACGTGGGTTTGTGATCCTGATGGATCTTAACCTTGAAACTCCCCAGCCATCTTTCCAAGCCTTTATTCGTCTTCTCTTCAGTTCTGGTTGATGGAGCCTCTTCTTTGCTGAGTGGTTTCTTCCATTTGTCTCTCTCCGGTCATGACTTCTTGGCTTCCTTCTCTTGGTGACGCTCATATTGTGCTCTCAACTCGGCTGTGTGTTTGTTGTACCTCCATTGTCGCAAATTTTCTTCTTGTGCTTTGTGCGCTGCCTTCTCTTCATGGTTGATCAGTAGTCCAAAAGACATAGTTGATCTCCTAAAATCTGAAGAGTTAAGAATGGCTGGCTGTGAAGAACTATGAACCTCAGAGTGGCTCTGATACCACTTGATACGCCCTAAAATAGGGAAGGATCACTCAATCGGACTAAGAGGATATGAACTCGCCAAAAGGGAGAACTGGTGGATTGAACGGTGACACAAGAGGTGCGGAAAGTCTCTTGATACTACCAGACTTCAGTTGTTTCTTGATATGACGCACAAGTCTAACAAAAGAAGGGTTTCTATATGTTGCTTGATATGACGCACAAGTCCAACGAAATAGAGATTTGTTTACTCGGAGATAACCTCACCAAGAAACAAAAAGTGTTCTACAAAGAACAAAGAGATAAACTCAAATAAAAGGGAACCATGAATGCTTTATTTCGTGGCTCATAGGCCCTATTTATAGGATTACAAGTTGTAGAAATCCAAAGAGGAATGTTCTAAAAACAAGGCATTGAAAATAGAAACAAAGACTTGACTAAATAAAGTCTTTGACTGAAACTTGAACTGCCTCTTGATATAGCCACAACCAGGACTTTGAAAAGTGAAGAATATGCTCCTGATATGGGCCAAGACATGTCTCTTTAAGGCCTGGTCGAAATCCATCTTTTTTACTTAGCCAATTTTTATCGGTTTCTCCATTTGGCCCAAACAAGTCTGTTTTTGATTCTTTTTTGTAAACCATCAAGCCCAAGACTTTCTTGGACATTTAGAACATGAATAATCACCTTTGGCATGATTTAATTGGTCATTGGTTCATCAGAAAGAAGGTTAGCCAATTCCAGCTTCTCAGGTGGTCTAAATTCACGAGAACTGAAGATCACCTGATTTGTAAATGGCATAGCTGTCACATATGAACTCCGAATGGCATAGCTGTCACATATGAACTCCGTTTGATCTGATTCTTCTTCGAGGCGCTCTATAATTGAGATAAGAACGTTCTTCAAGTGATTTGATGCGTATAAGCCTCGTGTTTTTGAAGATATGAGTCAAACAATGAACATATATCTTTACTGGTTTCAATGATCAAGCCATGCATGTATGTTTTGCCTGGTGCGCTACCCAAGGGCACATCATTCTTGATACGCCCTAAAATAGGGAAGGATCACTCAATCGTACTAAGGGAATATGAACTCGCAAAAAGGGAGAACTAGTGGATTGAACGGTGACACAAAAGGTGCGAAAAGTCTCTTGATACTACCAGACTTCAGTTGTTGCTTGATATGACGAACAAGTCGAACAAAAGAAGGGTTTCTATACGTTGATTGATATGACGTACAAGTCCAACGAAATAGAGATTTGTTTACTCGGAGATAACCTCACCAAGAAACGAAAAGTGTTCTACAAAGAACAAAGAGATAAACTCAAATAAAAGGGAAACATGAATACTTTATTTCGTGGCTCATAGGCCCTATTTATAGGATATACAAGTTGTAGAAATCCAAGTGGCTCATAGGCCCTATTTATAGGATATACAAGTTGTAGAAATCCAAAAAAGAATGTGTTAAAAACAAGGCATTGAAAATATAAACAAAGACTTGACTAAATAAAGTCGTTGACTGAAACTTGGACTGCCTCTTGATATATCCACGACCAGGACTTTGAAAAGTGAAGAATATTCTCCTGATATGGGCTAAGACATGTCTCTTTAAGGCCTGGTCAAAATCCATCTTTTTTCCTTAGCCAATTTTTATCGGTTTCTCCATTTGGCCCAAACAAATATGTTTTTGATTATTTTTTGTAAACCATCAAGCCCAAGACTTTCTTGGACATTTAGAACATGAATAATCACCTTTTGCATAATTTAATTGGTCGTTGGTTCATCAGAAAGAAGGTTAGCCATTTCCAGCTTCTCAGGTGGTCTGAATTTGCGAGAACTGAAGATCACCTGATTTGTAAATTGCATAACTGTCACATATGAACTCCGTTTGATCTGATTCTTCTTCGAGGCGCTCTATAGTTGAGTTAAGAACATTCTCCAAGTGATTTGATGCGTAGAGGCCTCGTGGTTTGGAAGATATGAGTCAAACAATGAACACATATCTTTACTGCTTTCAATGATCAAGCCATGCATGTATGTTTTGCCTGGTGCGCTACCCAAGGGCACATCATTCTTGATACGCCCTAAAATAGGGAAGGATCAATCAATCGTACTAAGGGGATATGAACTCGCAAATAGGGAGAACTGGTGGATTGAACGGTGACACAAGAGGTGCGGAAAGTCTCTTGATACTACCAGACTTCAGTTGTTGCTTGATATGATGCATAAGTCCAACAAAGGAAGGGTTTCTATATGTTGATTGATATGACGCACAAGTCCAACGAAATAGAGATTTGTTTACTCGGAGATAACCTCACCAAGAAACGAAAAGTGTTCTACAAAGAACAAAGAGATAAACTCAAATAAAAGGGAAACATGAATACTTTATTTCATGGCTCATAGGCCCTATTTATAGGATTACAAGTTGTAGAAATCCAAAAAAGAATGTTCTAAAAACAAGGCATTGAAAATAGAAACAAAGACTTGACTAAATAAAGTCTTTGACTGAAACTTGGACTGCCTCTTGATATAGCCACGACCAAGACTTTGAAAAGTGAAGAATATTCTCCTGATATGGGCCAAGACATGTCTCTTTAAGGCCTGGTTGAAATCCATTTTTTTTTTCTTAGCCAATTTTTATCGGTTTCTCCATTTGCCCCAAACAAGTCTGTTTTTGATTCTTTTTTGTAAACCATCAAGTCCAAGATTTTCTTGGACATTTAGAACATGAATAATCACCTTTTGCATAATTTAATTGGTCCTTGGTTCATCAGAAAGAAGGTTAGCCATTTCCAGCTTCTCGGCTGGTCTGAATTTGCGAGAATTGAAGATCACCTGATTTGTAAATTGCATAACTGTCACATATGAACTCTGTTTGATCTGATTCTTCTTTGAGGAGCTCTGTAATTGAGTTGAGAACATTCTCCAAGTGATTTCATGCGTAGAGGCCTCGTGGTTTGGAAGATAAAAGTAAAATAATGAACATATATCTTTACTGCTTTCCATGATGAAGCCATGCATGTCTGTTTTGCCTGGTGCGCTACCCAAGGGCACATCATTCCCTCCCTCTTGAAAAGGATTTAACCTCAAATACATTTTACCTGTATCAAAAGGAAATGAATCAGGAAAAAAGAATCAGAATCACCACAAAAATCGATTTCAGCTTTATGTGAATTCTGTTCCAGCAATGTGCTAACCTTAAAATCGTCTAAAGCATATGAAGATGCAAAAAAAATTCCAGTGATCAGTTCATGTCCATAAGATCTCAGACTAAAGCTATTTTCTTTGAAGACAAATGAATCAAACGATTTTCTAGAGTAGAAAACAAGTTGTTGCAAATCAAGCTCAGACGACTTTTCAAGATGATCAAGACTAGAACGTTTTATGTCATTGGAACTGACTTTATCAAACAGATCAGGCACATAACTGATGATACAAAGTTCCTTACAGTGCTCTTTGGACAAAGGCGTAGGAGTTGTGCTGGGATCAAAGCAAAGATGATTCTCTATGTTGATTGATGTCATGCTTGGTGCTTTCTCATCAAAGGTAGGACCAAGTTCGTCTTCCTCATCAAAGATGGGACCTAGGCCATCGTCCAAGGGTCTCCTAGTGTCAAGGCGTGGTTCTTGTTGTGGGTAGTCCAATGGCTCTTCCTTAAAAACCTGTGAAACTATAACAAGACTACTCGGATGCTCCGGTTCAAAACATGTCAATCCATTAGTCTCTTCCTTATCAATATCAAACATAAGATCAGGTTTTGGAGAAGGAAGATCACATTCATCCTCACAAGTGATCCAACTTTCCATCAGCTCTTCATCATACTTATCAAAAATTGGTAAAGAATCTGAAAAATCTTTTAGATCTTCACTGTTGTTTTCAGATTTACCTTTGGGTTTTTTATTGATGAATAAGGATGGCTTAGCTACAGGTGCACGTGTGGTTCTGCTCTTCTTTTGGATCTTACTGACGTCCTTGAGGACTTTCACCACACCCTCCACAAGATTGTCACAAAACTCTAGGACTTCAAACTGACTGAAAAGTCTTCTTTGGCAGCTTCAAATATCTTAACCTGAAAATCCTTAACACAAAAGGTTAACAGATAAAAATAATCCTCACACTCTCAAGTGTTTACCCTCACCCACACACGTGTTTTTCTCAGATTTAGTGGTCACACAAGAGTTTCCTCTCAAAGTTCTAAAAGAACAAATCAAGTAACCCAATAGAATCTTCAAACAACAAGGGATGAACACAAGATAGAAATATAAGAGAACTGATTCAATCAAACTTTTGTTTCATTTTTTTTAATAAAAGAATAGCAATAGGTAAGGTAGTGACTCGGATTTAAGATTGAAAGAAGAAGAAGTGTTTAGAAAATGAAAGATGAGAAGATGGATAGATAGTACCGGTTGAGTGGCTCTGATACCACTTGATACGCCCTAAATTGAATGATCACTCTAAGGTTGGTGGATTGGATAAGCCTTGCACCGAATGAGCTAGAAATCACAAACGATCAATGGATGTAGATCGAATGGTGACACAAGAGGTGTGGAAAGTCTCTTGATACTACCAACTTCTAAGCCCAAAGATATGACACACTCCGACGACTCAGAAGATAAGATGTTCGATGAAGAACAAATGATTCAACAAGTTAAAAGGAAAAAAATTTATTAAAAAGTTGAATCATTAAAACAATACAATAGCAAGCCTTTATATAATAGGTTGTGGAAGAAATAAATATTCTAGTCAATCCTAGAAACTATAAAGCTCTTAAAACCATAAAGACTTGACTAGGAATATTGACTTGACCAACGACCAAGACTGTTGACCAATTATTGAAACTTTTGGTCGCAGAACTCTTCGACTGGTTCTGTCCTTTTGCATGGTTGACGATCTCGGAATTGCCGTAAGATAGATATATTATACGATCATGGCTTGTATTTCTCGGTGGGCCTTTCTTGGACAAATCCAAACACTGATTTCTTATTGAGCATAAGGCCTTCACGTTCTGCATCAAGCCCATTAGCTTCTTTCGGTCTAGAACTTCATGGATCAAACCGATAAGGCCCATAAAATGCCCATTAAGCCAAGCTATGATCAGTTGCTTAGCTGGTTCGTACCTTAAGCTCCTCGTTGAGACATAGCTGATGATTTGGGTCGCATCACTTTGGTTATCAAGGGTGGCAATTGGCGAGGCGGTTCTTGGGTTGTCATTGACCGTTTCGGTGTCCCCAATTGGTGTTTGCTCACCTCCGAGGACATCATAAGTTTCTCTTGAGACTGTGTGGTGATGGGTTTTGACTAATCTTTGTAGGTGTTGGAGACTCTATTGACAGTATGTGGTGGTGAAACCAACCCGTTTTCTTGCCCGTGGTGACTGAGGCGGGGCTTGGTCCCGGGAATCAATTGGTAAGTGTTTTCGGTGCCTCCATCTCTTATTCGCTTGTACTGAAAAAATGATGACGATAATAATTTTGGATGAGATCATCCAGAACCAACTATTTCGAAAGTGGCACGGGAAGACCCGTCATCCGAGGCAACGAGGTGAATCTCTCCTTCTTGTGATTAGCGCTGATGGTTGAGAACGGTAACCGATACCCAAAGACTTGAACTACGATTTAGCGGAACGCGCCGGGAACATGGGTCGAGCGAAGCTAGTTATGAATCTTGGAATTTGGATGCTTATGTTCAAATCGGCTTGAAATCAAAATCGTTTTCCCGTTTACGGGTTGATATTTATAAAATTTAATATCAAAAAAATAGTTATCGAATCTTCTCGCGCCACTTGTAACTAATTTTATGTATAAATAATAATTTATCAAATATAATTATTAATAAAATTAAAAATAAAACCTTTTAAAAATACGGGTCCGGATATCCGGACTTAAAAATTAAGATATTCGGATCCAGATTTGATTTCGGCGAGATTTTACTATCCAGATCCGGATTCGGCCGCCCCGAATATTCTATTTTTGGAGTGGATCCGGAGCAGATCTCGAATCGAATCCGAATCCCGGATAATAATTCGAGGCCTCTTATAAAAGTAATGGAAAAGTCTATCATTATTCATAACATAGAGGTTCCTTATATAGGAGATTACACCGTCATATATAAAATGAAAGATTACAAATCATAATCTCTTGGTTATGAGCCATCCACAATCTGGTTCATAACACTCCCCCTTGGATGTCATAACCATTTAGAGTTTGTAATGTGCTTTAATGTTGTCTCATTAAAACCTTACCAGGAAAACCCAATTGGGACAAAACCATGGTGAAGGAAAAAGAGTACAACACACATTACTTCCCCTGATTTGGACATTACTGAAGGTCCCTTGGACTTCTCCAATTTTCTGCAATCCGTGGGTGATGAAGATCTTGGGCAGAATATGCTTCGTCCTCGAACATGATAGTTGGTTCTTCTTTACCATCGGCCATGCCACAATCTGATCGAAAATATTGAGTCATCGACCTCAAATACACACACACGAAATCTTGGATGATGTTGCTGTGATATGTGTGTACCACCATGTGTAAAATATAACCTGTCTGAAAACAAATCAACAAAACCAAATAACCGCTCTTTGGGCTGGTTAGTATAAAATAAACCAAAATCAAAGGCTTCTTCATCGTCCTTCTTATGGACCAATCAGATCAGTGTCTAAAACAAGACTTCTGCATCGTCCATCTCAGGACTAAATGGACTTCTTTATCGTCCACCTTTTGATTGAATGGATTAGTGTCCAAAACAAGTGATCTCACGCCCATGTACTAGATAATGGGTAAGACTGGTCCATACTAAATCTCTTGAGTATCCTTTTCTGTATATACTATTTGATGCACAAGGATTTCATTATTAATGTACTCAAGCTGTAATACCAAACAAAACTTTGTTTTCCAAGATCTTTCATCTCAAACTCTTTCTTGAGATATTCAACTATTTGGGAAATTGTATTCAGAGGTTCCTAGGATATTCAGATCATATACATTGATGATTATCAATATTGTTCTCGATAACTTGATGTACTTTCAGCTCAATACCCTCTAGTACTTTCATTATCCAGTGGACCATATAAATATGCAGTCACTACATCAACTTGTTGCAAGTCTAATTTTCTCTCTTATATAGCCAGACTTATGAGAAATCTAAAAGTAGTTGAATCTACCACATAGGAGTATGTCTCCTCATAATCTATTACTGATCTTTGTGAGAATCCTTGTGCAACATCAGCTTTATATCTCATGATTTATATTCCTCACAAGACCCATTTATATCCACTGGTTTTAACATCATATGGCGTCTTAATCATATGGCGTCTTAATCATATGGCCAAATACGCCTTTCTTCCTTAAACTATTTAACCTCACGTTTCCATTCAATCCAATCTGTTCTACGAGTGTGCACTCTTATATTGACGTGGGTTCATGATCCTCGCTTTTATTCATAAATTCAAGTGCTACCTTGTATGCAAATAAATTATCTTATGTCGACATTCCTTATTGGTTCCATTATGTTCCAGACATGATATAATCGATTGAGATTCATTATTATCAGGACATTTAATACTTTGCAGCTTGGCGTCCCAAGCTACATTGTTTGGTACATGTACCTTAGAGCCGGCAGGCCTTATCTCCATGTCTGGGATAGTTTCCTTAGTAATCTCAGATTTGGATTTTGATTATCATTCTCTGCACCTTTCTTTTGTTTCCGAGGATTCTTATCTTTTGGAACCTATTTGGTCTACCACGTTTCATATGTTGTCTAGACTCTGTAGCAACTTAATTGTGTCTCTTCTTGGACATCAAATTCGTTGGTGCTTTACAAGCTGGTTTATATATGACTTAGTCATTCTTTTTCGGGTCAGCAAATGTGTCTGGCATTTGATTAGCTAGCTTTGTAAATGTATAATCTTTGGACGTCTATTTCACATTCTTTAGTTCGAGGATCTTGCCAAGACATTGATGGTTGATTCCATTCTATTTCTTTTACCATTCTTTTACCAGCTTTATTTTTTTTTCTCCTCCTGGTTTTAAAATAATTCGTGTACCTGGCCTCAAATATAATCACCCATAGTTGGCTCAAAGTACTTTATTATTGTGGGAGAATCATATCCAACATATATCCCCATCCTCCTTTTGAGGTCCCATCGTAGTCTCTGTGGTGGAGCAATTAGTACATAGACAGCACATCCAAATGTCTTATGATGGGGTATGTCTGTCTCTTGACCCGTTAATAATTTTGATAGGGGATATCTATGCTCACTAAATGGCCTGATGCGTATTAACTTAGGTGCATGTAAATTTCGTGTGGCCCAAGCTGTGAATGAGAGTTTTGACCTCATAAGTTATGGTCTATCAATCAGCTATTTGCGTTTTAAAAGATTTCGGCCAGGCCGTTCTTGGTATGGACATGTATCACAGAATTGTCCACACTTGCCCCCATCGACATACCATAATCATTTAAACGCTTGGGACATGTATTCACCAGTATTATCTAGACATATAGTCTTTATTTATGAAAAAGGGGCTCGTAGCCGTTTTACTGGTGATGGTCTAATGAGTTTTCCTTGTGTACATGCTACACAAGTGAGATTCTTTGGGATAACTCTTCTTATCTTTTAATGTGTGCCTTTTGAATATCAATTTTCGCATCATGTTCTGGATTCTGGGATTCTTCCAATCAAATAGGGTCTTTGGTAATAACACCGTTCTTTGGTGATCATATCTCGACTTTTAACTATGTCCAAAGGTCTAGAGGATTCTCTATAGTCAGATACTGGTCTTTGAGACTCTTAATAAGATGATGGCTAATAATTAATATTACCCTGTATCAATTTTTCTCATTGGCAGTATTGTCTTCTATGATACATTCACCAAGTCTTTTTGACTTTAGGATAATCTTTATATCCAATGCCCACCGTAAATAATTATCTCCAGAGAGATTTAGGGTAGCAAAATCCAGGTTGATTTTCGACATCTCAAATCATATATCACTCAATATTTAGGTATAATTTTCATGCGGCCTTACTCTTAAAAACAATCAACTCGGATTTCAATCTTGTGAGGACAATGAGACTATCAATCTTAAAGGCATTTAATCAATCAGTCAATTTCTAGCAAGTCTCAGCAATACTATTTCTATGTGCTCATAATATTATGGTTTATCAAGACTAGCAAAAACGGATTCAATTAATCATGCAATTAGGGTTTAACAATCAATGGATTTTAGCAAGACTAGTAAAAAAATTTATTAATCACTCAATCAGTTTCAAGGCTGATTTTAGCAATACTAGAATATAGATTTCAAGCATGAATTTCAATGAATCAGTTTTAAGGCTAATTTAGCAATACTAGAATATAGATTTCAAGCATTAATTTTAATGAATCAGTTTCAAGGCTGATTGGTATTTAGCATAAACCATGTGTAAATAATTTATCTAGTATCCAAATTTATCAAACCTCAAAAACATATAATCAGATCAATCAATTTAATCGAACTTAGCATACAATCTTAAACCTCAAGACATTAGATTTTATCATGAATCTTTCAACCTAGCATACGGATTCTCAATTCTCAAAGACATCCAAATCAGATCAATATAACCTATCATACAGATTATTTAGGGTTTCTATTTAAAACAGATCAGATTACAAAACTATCAATCCTAGCAGATGATATTAAACCTCAAGAATCATGCAATCAGATCATTCGGATTTTAAACAAGTAAACCTCAATCAATCGATCAACCTATCAGATTATATAAGCAAAGCAAGCTAGCAACCTATCAGATTCAATCAATGTTTTAGCAGGCTGGTCGGTTTAAACAATTTTAAATCAGATGAACAATTAACCAAGCAGGATGAGAAAATAAATCTATCAATTTAACGGTCAAACAATTCTAGCGACATAGCATCAAATTCAATCAGATTTAAAACCTCAATGATCAAAACCGAAAACAGTTTTGATTTCAAAATATTCAATTAGGGTTTTAATATGTGATTTGATAATTATAGTATAATTAATTCTGATACTTATATTATTTAGGGTTTATAGATATAGGGTTAGGGTTTATCGGATTTTAACTTGTAAAAACCGATTTGGGGTTTTAATCATGTAGGAACATGATTTAGGGTTTGGGGTATCGAACTTTTAGAGCTTCGATTTACTCAATTAGGATTTTTGATCTATTACCCTATGGTTTTGATTCATAAAGATTAGGGTTTTAGGGTTTCATTCTTTATCAATCAATCCATGCTCGATTATGGGTTCTTAGGTTTTGAATTACCTTTTAACCTTAGATAATTGTTGAATCGGACCACCAAAGGAGTTGAGCCGCGAGCTGGACACGAACGGGACGCGAGCTGGAATGGATCGAGTCGCTTCTATCGGGTCGCGGACGTCCTTTGTTGCTTGATCGGGAACGCCTTGATCGTCGGACGCGAGCTGTCTGATGCTGTCGCGAACGAGGAAGAGGTCGCGTGCTGGAGCTTCTCTCGGGTCGCAAACACCTGAGCTAGGATCTGGAACGCCTTGGGCTGAAGCTGTTCGGGGACGCGAGGTGGAACAGATGCGGGAACAAGAGACGCGATCGGGGTTTAGGGTTCGTCGGATCGCCAGCTAGGGTTAGGGTTTTAGAGTTTTTCGATTTGGGTATTAGCTTAGGGATTTAGAGTTTCGTACTGATAACGTGTTATAAAAGTAATGGAAAAGTCTATCTTTATTCATAACATAGAAGTTCCTTATATAGGAGATTACACCGTCATAGATAAATGGAAAGATTACAAATCAAAATCTCTTGGTTACGAGCATCCACAATCTACTTCATAACGAGGCTTACTTTTTAGAGTAATTTTTAATTTGTTGTTTTCCTAGCTTTCTGTGATACGCGAGAATCCAAATCCCTAGGTGATCAATTTTATCAACGAGATATTGCGCGTGTGTCAGATCGTCCTAGCCGGGCCGAAATAGTCTTGTTAAGGAAAATGTGAAATGTTGGCTGACCAAAATGTGATGGGTCATTTCACTGAAGCCAATATTGAACTCATGCAAACAATGAATATAGTTCGTTGTAAGTAGGTTAGGATATTTATATTAAAATTTATCAACCTCGTTATAATGTATCAGCAAAGTCTTCTCAATATGAACATCAGCATAAATACAATACAACACCGAAACACATTATAAAGAGTGATCTTTCTTTCAAATGAATTGACGTATCATTTCATTTTTTTGCAAGGGAGATTAGCCTTGGAAGATTTGTTTCCTCTCGACCTCAATGAAATGTTTATCTGAATGAAAGCTTTTGGTGGCATTTTGGGTCCCATTATCTCCCTTGCGTTGTAGCAACTGCAACTGAAGACTCCTGACAAGCTCATTTAGCTTCTGGATATGTCTCTCTTGCGATATGATGATCTGCAACAAATTGGTGAATATTGCAGTTGGATTCAATATTCCCCTGGGACAGAAACACGAAAAGAAAGCAGACTTTCGGACATATCAGCTATTGTAAATGGTAGAGTAAGACTGAAATACCTAAAGTGGGAACTATCCTATCAGAAAATAAAGTAAACATTTATCTGTCACCATTCTGCAACGTGTGTTATTATAAGTAAGGGTATAATCTCAGAAATCATATCATGTTTAGCTCCTAATCGAAAGTTTTGGATGCGGACCTATTACAAGGGTCACTGAAGTCTAAATCAAACGTGTGATCCTAGCGTTGCTACTCACTCCTGATCCACAGAAATAAGAGACAGTCTCAAGATAAAGGAAAATGTAGATTACTAAGAGAGAAATTGGTAGAGAAAACAAATATCCAGTTGTATACTCATGAGTTGTCTCTTAATAATCAAGCTATTTTCGTCGACAAGAAAACAAACACATAAAAATAGCTGGAACCAGTACCTTCTCTTTGACAGATTCTTCCCTGTCTGAAATTTTCTGCTGTTTCTGAGAGATGGTGGTGGGTGCATCAAGGTCAACGAGTGGTTGTCTCCATTCAAACTGAGAGGTGACTATAAGTATAACTAGTAGACAGACGAGCATGATGGGCTTGGACATTGCTAATTCAGTTGTTTTAAAACACCTGTTCCAAAGGAATCAGCCAATCCCATGAAAATCATATACACAATAGTAGAGTCCCAAACTCCATTTCAAGCATAGCCAGAGGCAAAAGTTGCCAAGAAAATTGTAAAAGAAGAAAATAAATATATGCTTGGATTCACAAGAAGAAATGAACTCTCTCTCTCTCTCGAGCCAACTTTTGTTATGAGTTTCAATAATCTTCAACTAATAAAGTCAAGCAAATAGCACATTAAGAACTACCTACCCAGGTAAGGGTAAGGAGAGATGATAAGGAAAAAGTTTCCATTTTTATTTACACACATACATCAGCGAAAACCCAACAAGGCGATTAAGATGATCTCCAACTTACAGAGCGAATTTGGCCACACTTCATGGTCGACGACCTCTCTAGGGGTTTCTGTAAAATGGTGAAATCGATCGAGATCTTTTTGAAAGCGATTCGAGAATAAAGTGCTTTGGCGCCGGGTTCAGGAACACCCTAATGAATGAGTTTTGTGTTATTAGAAGAGAAATGCAAAAGCTTAAGAGGATGAATGGCTCTTTGGTTTATGGGAAAGGAATAATGTTTCCTTTTATAAATCAATTGGTGGATGTCCATAACCGTTTCGGTACATTTAGAGAGAGACGGCTCAACCCTAGAGAGAGAAAGGCAGCCGCGAGACTTGGAGAGGAGACAGAGGCGGCTACAACTTGTCTATTTTCTAATTCGTTTATGTTATGATTTGTAATCTTTCCTATTATTGTATTTCCATTTATCTCTTTTGTAACCCCTATATAAAGGGAACACTTATTCATTAATAATATACAGAAACTTACAGTTCTAAATCCTAAGTTTCACAACACGTTATCAGCACGATAGCCTCTAACACCCTGACCCTAAAACCAAATCGCTAAAACCCTAAAACCCTAAATGAAAAGGAATCTGCCTCGGAACTTCGAAGAGGCCGTTCTCCCAAACCGTGAGGACCCAGAAAACGATCAAGATATCAAATCGAAGACCTGGCCGAGACGAATCAGTCAGTGCAAACCGCTTGTCGATCTGACCACCGACGTGCCCTCACGCACAGATACAATGCGCGCCGATTTGCTTTGGAACCCTAATCCGAACCCGACGATACCGATGAACCCTAATCCGTTTGCGACTCCGTTCCGGCTCGCGTCCAAGACAGATCGTGTCCAGCTCGCGTTCCGATCGTGTCTAAGCTCGAGGTTCATTCTTGGTGGTCCGGTTTCTATAAACAACTAAACTAAAGGTATTTCGAATTCTAAGAACATAATGAATCAAATTTTGTTGATTGTAAAGAATGAAACCCTAAAATATAATCTCTAAGATGAAAGCCATAGGATAATAGATCAATCCCTAAGCGAGTAAATCGAAGCTCTATAAGTTCGATCCCCAAACCCTAAAAATCGAGATTGATCCACTGATCAATTAAAATCAGAACCTTAAAGGTTTTGAATCTCAAATCAAATCCCTTTGATCTAAGATCAAATTTTTGAAATCCCTAAACCCTAATTCAAAAACTATTGATTAATTAAAACTGATTGATTGATTGATTGAGATTGAATTTGATCATCCTGAAATTGAAATTGCTTGTTAATAAAATGGAAACCCTAAAACCCTAATTCTGAAAATCGATTTTGATTGTTTGGAATTGAACATTGATTGGTTGATTTGATCACCTAGAACTATTGTTAGGATTGTTCAAACTCGAATCTGATTGGTTGGCTTGTTTAAACTAAAACCCTAATGACCTAGTTTATATTATTTTAAAATCAAAATCTAAAACTACATATTAGGTTCAATTGTTCTAGACTTGTTCATACTCGTGGCCATATGGCCTTTTTGCATTCATACCATAACTTAATCACATTGATTGATTGCAATTACACTTAGAACTTATTCTAGAAATGGTGTTGAATTGAATCAAATAGTCGTGTGGCTTGATCTTTGCTTGGCCGATAGGTTTGCTTGTTTTGATTGCATCATGAACTGATAGAAACAAACCATGTTAGGATTGCAATTACACGACAAACTAAATGCATAAAAACGAACTAGTTTGCATCCATGGCCGTGCGGCTTGCTCATTGGCCGTGAGGCATAGATCTTGGCTGTGAAGGCTTGTTTGATTGTTTGAACATAAAACCCTAATCGTTTAAACATTAAAAACTATTCCTAAAAGAACTAAAAATATTAATCTATAACCACAGATGTCGAAAATCAACAACCTTGATTTCGCTGCCCTAAATCTATCTGGAGACAATTACCTTCAGTGGGCGCTCGATGCTAAGATCATCCTGAAATCCAAGGGACTCGGTGAATGTATCACCGAGAACAATAATGCCAATGAAAAGGATCGTTACAGAGCCATCTTGATCATTCGTCATCATCTAGCTGAGAGTCTCAAGGATCAATACCTAACCATTGAGAATCCACTAGATCTTTGGAATGAATTGAAATCGAGATATGTTCACCAGAGAACGGTGATCTTACCAAAAGCTCGGTTTGATTGGACAAATCTGAGGATCCAAGACTATAAGTCTGTGGACGAATATAACTCTGCACTGTTTAAGATTGTTTCTAAAATGAAACTGTGTGGTGAAAGTATTACGGAACAGGATATGCTTGAGAAAACCTTTTCCACTTTCCATGCAAGCAATGTGCTGTTACAACAACAGTACCGAGAGAAAGGTTTCAAACCTATGTTAATCTTATTTCTTGTCTCTTGCTCGCTGAGCAGAACAATGAATTACTAATGAGAAACAGTCAGATGAGACCACTTGGATCAGCTCCACTACCTGATGAACACGCTACAGAGGACAATAAAGAGTCCAACCACGTCCAAGGAAACGGCCAGCATGGCCGTGGTCGAGACAAATCGAACGGACGTGGCCGCGGTTGAAGATCCTTTGGCCGCGGGCGAGGAAATGGTCGAGACCATGGACGGGACCGTGGCTCATTTGGACGAGGCCATGGTCGTGGCCGTGGATCTTCTTTCAAACCCCAACACTCGACTAAATCATAGAAATATGTGTGCCATAGATGTGGAATGAGCAATCATTGGGCTAAGACTTGCAGGACTCCCAAGCATCTAGTTGACCTCTATCAAGAGAGTTTGAAAGAGAAGAATCCTGAAGCCCATATGACTTACCAAGATGATGAAAACGACTTCAATCATTAGAAGGACGATCTTATGGATTATGAAACTTCAGATTGTCTAAAAAAAAAAAACTGAAGATTGATTTCGACATTTTTAATCTAAATTCTATGTTCTTTGTTTTGATGTTTTTCATTTCTATGTTTTTCATTTCTATGAAATTGTTTTATTAAAACTTAATAAAAGGAATGAATGATTTTTGAAAACGCCAATATGATTTGCGGGTATGATACACATTAAGGGCTATGGCTAGATATGTATAAGGGCAAGCATTTAGATGCTTTATATTCACCCAGAAAAAATCCATTGAGATTATATAGAGATATAAGAATGAATGGTTTCCATATTGAAATAATGGGCGAAGGAAACAATGAGTTCTTTCAGATATATGTATAAAATCGCCCAAGGCCATAATGAGTCCTAAAAAAAACTATACCTTCATTCTCTATTGATCTAGACTATGCCAAGATCAGTATGATAGAGGCAATAGTCATGGTAACCAGAATGGTTTACCCACGAAATTATACACTTTATGGTATGACCGGATTGGCCATCCTGGTCCAAAACATGATGCGAAATTGATATTGGAAAGGGCACAAAGAGTTATCCCATAGAATCTCACGTGTGTAGCATGAACACAAGGGAAACTCATTAGGCCATGATGTCCCAAAGCACTTAAACATTATAGTATGTCCATGAGGGGGCAGTGAGGACAAATCCGCACATGTCCATACTATATATAGCTTGGCTGAATCCTTTTATAAATCTGTATTGGTCATTACCCATAGGTCCAAACTCTCAGTCCAAGGCTTGGGAACACACAAATTTACATGCATCTTAACTAATAAGCATCAGACCATTAAGTGAGCATAGATATTCTCATCTCAAATTTATTACGGGTCATGAGCCAGACATATAACATCTTGAGATATTTGGATAAGCCACCACAAATATATGTGCCGTCTAAGATGGATCCTTAGAAGAGGATGAGGATGGGGATTTATGTTGGATATGAATCTCCCACAAATAATGAAGTACTTTGAGCCAAATATGGGTGATCTATTTAGTGGCCAAGAACACGGATGGCAAAGTTTAATGGATCCGACTATCCAACATAGGGGGAGAAAATAATAAGCTGGTAAGAGAAACAGAATGGCATCGACCATCATTGTGTTGGCAAGATCCTCGGACTAAAGAATGTGAAATAGACGTCCAAAGACTATATATTTACAAAGCTAGCTAATCAAATGCCAGACACATTTGCTGATCCGAAAAATAATGACTAAGTCATATATAAACCAGCTTGTAAAGCACCAACTAAATTGATGTCCAAGAGAGACACAGTCAAGTTGCTACAGAGTCTATACAAGATAGACCAATAAGTTCCAAAAGATAAGAATCCTCGGAAACAAAAGAGAAAGGTGCATAGAATGATAAAACAAATCCGAGGTCAAGGAAACCATACCAGACATAGAGATAAGGCCGGCCGGCTCTAAGGTACAGGTACCAAACAATGTAGCTTGGGACGCCAAGCTGCAAAGTATTAAAGGTCCTGATAATAATGAATCTCAATCGATTATATCATGTCTTGAACATAATGAAACACAATAAGGAATGTCGACATAAGATGATACAAGGTAGCACTTAAATTTATGAATATAGGCGAGGATCATGAACCCACGTCAATATAAGAGTGTGCACTCGTAGAACAGATTGAATGAAAACGTGGGGTTAAATAGTTTAAAGAAGAAATGTGTATTTGGCCATATGATTAAGACGCCATATGATGTTAAAACCAGTGGATATAAATGGGTCTTGTGAGGAATAGAAATCGTGAGATATAAAGCTAATGTTGCACAAGGATTCTCACAAAGACCAGTAATAGATTATGAGGAGATATAC
Source organism: Brassica napus (assembly GCF_020379485.1). NCBI lineage: Eukaryota > Viridiplantae > Streptophyta > Magnoliopsida > Brassicales > Brassicaceae > Brassica > Brassica napus. The sequence continues at coordinate 50,857,247 of NC_063446.1, read as the reverse complement.
TCCCATGTGGTGGATGCAACTACTTTTAAGATTTCTCATAAGTTTGGCTATATAAGAGAGAAAATTAGACTTGCAGCAAACTGATGTAGTGACTGCATATTTATATGGTCCACTGGATAATGAAAGTAATAGAGGGTATTGAGCTGAATGTACAGCAAGTTCTCGAGAACAATATTGATAATCATCAAAATATATGATCTGAATATCCTAGGAACCTCTGGATACAATTTCCCAAACGGTTGAATACCTTAAGAAAGAATTCGACATGAAAGATCTCGGGAAAACAAAATTCTGTTTGGGATTACAACTTGAATACATAAATGATGGGATCCTTGTGCATCAGATGTCATACACTGAAAAGGTACTCAAGAGATTCAATATGGCCGATTGCCATTCTCTGACCAGTCCCATTGTCGTGAGGTCTCTCGGCCTGGACACTGACCCATTCCTTCCCAAGATGGACGATGAAGATGACCTAGGTTACGAAATGTCATATCTCAGTGCCATATGAGCTTTAATGTACTTGGCAATTCATACACGGCCTGATATAAGCTTTGTCGTGAACTTACTATCTAGGTTTAGCTCCTGTCCGACCCAGAGGCATTGGAATGGGATCAAACATGTTCTTCGTTACCTGCAAGGAACGAAAGACTTGGGTCTATATTATACTAACCATAACAAAGATGGTTTAGTTGGCTTTTCTGATTTTGGTTATTTATCAGATCCACATCAAGCTCGATCACAGACAGGATATGTATTTACACATGGAGGTACGGCCATATCATGGCGTTCCATGAAACAAACCATTGCGGCCACTTCATCTATTCACTCGGAAATCTTGGCCATACATGAGGCCAGCCGCGAGTGTGTTTGGTTGAGGTTGATGACCCAACACGTCCGAGCTGATTGCGGGATGGCCGAGTGCAAAAAGCCAACCGTGATGTATGAGGACAATGCTTCATGCATTGCTCAGCTCAAGGACGGCTGCATAAAAGGTGATAGGACGAAGCACATATTTCCTAAGTTCTTCTTTACTCACGAGCTTCAGAAAGCCGGTGAGGTCCAGGTCGTCCAAGTACGATCCAGTGACAATTCAACTGACCTATTCACCAAGGCACTTCCTACCTGCACGTTCAAGAAGCTCACGCATCAGATTGGGATGCGTAGGCTGAAGGACATCCATTGAAGTTCACATCAGGGGGAGTAGTACGTGTTGTACTCTTTTTCCTTCATCATGGTTTTGTCCCACTGGGTTTTCCTGATAAGGTTTTAATGAGGCAACATTAAGCGTATTACAATATCTGTATGGTTATGGCATCCAAGGGGGAGTGTTATAAATCAATTGGTGGATGTCCATAACCGGCCCGGTCCATAACCGGCCCATACACTTAAAGAGAGAGACGGCCCAACCCTAGAGAGAAAGAGGCGGCCGCGAGACTTGGAGAGGAGAGAGAGGGGGCTACAACTTGCCTATTTCTTAATTCGTTTATGTTTATGATTTGTAATCTTTCCTATTATTGTATTTCCATTTATCTCTCTTGTAACTCCTATATAAAGGGAACACTTATTCATTAATAATATACAGAAACTTACAGTTCGAAATCCTAAGTTTCACAACATTTCCATATTTTTTCTTTTTCTGCCAAAATGACCCCATCACTTGATCTGTTATTCGTCATTTATAGGTTTAACTTTCAAATATGCCCAAGCACCCCTATTTTGAGTTTGATATCGGTTGCTTAAACAAGATGATAGTAATTTTTTACTTTTTTTTTGTAGCATTTCAGAATTTAGTGTAATTTCATCTCCAACAAGACACAAGACACGAAAATTGATATTATCCTATCAAATTTGGTATAATGTGAATAGTGTTACACCAAATTTGGCATAACAATATTCATCACACAAAATCTTTAAAATACATTATTTAATATGTTTCATTTAATAATATAATTCAATTGCTATAAAATTTGTAATTAAATAAAGATATCTTGTATTATTTGTATTTTAAATTTATTTTCACATAATTAAAAAATTAAATTTGTATTTTTATATTTATTTTCAAAATAAATTATTAAATGACTATAATCATTTATCACTTACAAATAATAAAAATATAAATAATAATATAGATGTGATAAAATAATTATTTATCAATCACAAATAATTAAAATTTAAAAAAATTAAAACTAAAAATATCAAATAATAATATGTAATATTATTTTTGGTATAAAATTTGGTGTCATTGTTGGAGTTAACAAAAAAAATTTGACACCAACCAAATTTGGTATCATTGGTGGTGTAATTTCAACACCAAATAAGACGCAAAATAAAAAAAAAAAGTTGCGATTACATTAGCACAAAGATTTGTTTATTATCTTGCAAGAACAAATTCTCGAGAAACTTAGAGATATATAAATCGGTACTGGTAGGGATAAATCACAAAAGCCAAAGCAGAGACTCCTCAAACAAATCTTGTTGATAATGAATTTATTTATAAATATATAAAATATACCTGTTATATTCTCCCTCACGTTCATTTATTTATATGCTACATCGCAAAATTTTATATATATATATATATCTATCTAAATCTATCTTCCATATGAATCTCACAAAACAAAAGAGTGCGCGAAGCCGGATCACACGGTTTATAGATGACTCAGGAAATATCGTAGAAGATGAAGAGGGACTAGTTGCCATTGCTACTAGTTATTTCAAAACACTTTCTGAATCCGAAAATACAACAGAAATTGATTCTATTTTGGTGAATATCGCCTCCACAATCACAGATGCAATGAACCAGGACCTAATTGCTCCGGTACAGAATGGGAGGTAAAGCTCACCCTTTTTGCGATGCATCCAAAAAGCATTTGGATCAGATGGAATGAGTGGTTTATTTTACTAAATTTTTTGGGATATTGTGAAGGGAGACTTGACTCGTATGGTAAATGAATTCCTTTTTGATGATATTGTTGCTCATGGGCTGAATGATACAAACATTTGTCTCATTCCAAAAAAAAGATAACCCTTCTGAGATGGTGCAGTTTCAGCCAATTAGTTTATGCAGTGTGAGCTATAAGATAGTATCTAAAGTCTTATGTCAGAGGCTGAGGAAAATTTTACCAGAGCGTATCTCGGAAACCCAACCAGCGTTTGTCGCGGTTAAGCAGATTACAGATAATATAATGATCGCGCAACAAATGTTTCTTGCTCTTAGAAAGAAACCGGGTGGATGACATAAAAGAATGGTCATCAAAACTGATATGGCAATGCGTACGATCGAATAAAGTGGATTTTATCCAAAAAGTTATGGAAAAAACGGGATATCTGAAACTTGGATCAAATGGATTATGCGCTGTGTTTCTTCGGTTGAGAATCAAGTTCTCATGAACGACCAACCTAGAGGAAGTATTTTCCCAGAGAGGTTTACGTCAAGGAGATAATTTGTCTCATTTCATCTTTATGTTATGTACGGAAGCGCTCGTTAACCTTCTAAATCATGCAGAGAATCATGAAAAGATATCAGGGATGAGCGTAGCACATGCTAGAACCCAGTGTCTCACTTGTTATTTGCTGATGATGGCATTTTCTTCTATAAGGCGGAGCCCCGTGAATTTGATGAAGTAATGAAAGTAGTTAACGTATATGGGAAAGCATCGGGACAATGTATTAATTTCGAGAAGTCGTCGCTTCTTTTTGGAAAAAGAGTTCTTGTGAACATAAAGCATGAAATAAAATCCACTTTGGGTATTGATAATGAAGGAGGAATGGGCACTTACCTAGGGATTCCATAAGACACAAGTGGATCAAAGTGCAGATTATTTGCTTTCCTTAAGGACATACTTGATCATAGAATCAATGTATGGTCGGCTAGATGGCTAACAAAAGGTGGAAAGGAAATTCTTATTAAAGCTATAGCATTAGCGCTTCCAACGTATGTCATGTCTAGTTTTCTGCTACTCTTGGAGATTTGTGAAAAGTTAGCAAGTGCCGTTGCACGCTTCTGGTGGAGTTCGAATCCACCTAAACATGGTATGCACTGGTTGAAGTGGAAAAACCTTTGTAGTCCAAAAGATGAAGGCGGCATTGGAATCAGATTAATTCATGAATTTAAAATATAGCTTTATTGGCAAATAAATTGTGGATATTGATAGAATTCTCAGATTCTCTTCTTTCAAGAGTTCTCCATGGAAGATATCATCGACTATGTTTACCTTTGCGGGCAACATAACCTGAATCTCCTTCTTATGTTTGGTCGAGTTTGATGGTAGGAAGAACACTATTGTCTCTAGGGATAAAACAGAAGATGCATTCGGGTGATCAAATACGAGTTTGGGAAGAACCTTCGATCCCTACGATACCTGCTAGGCTAGCTCGACCAGCGGTACCTGTGGTTCATCCAAGAATGACAGCATGGAATGTCAACATGTTATAAAACTTGGTGGCTCAAGAAGATATACAACTCTTTCGAAATTTGGCCATAAGCCAATCCAATAGAGATGACAAATCTAGCTGGAATTATACCAAAAGTGGCATGTTTACATTTAAATCAAGGTATTGGGTCGCACCATTTTAATAATTAACAGACGTGTAAGTTTAACTAATGGTTGATTTCGAGATGATTAAAAAGGCTGAGTCAACATAAGTTTAGGTTTAATTTAGGGGAAATTTAACAGTTTAAGATTTATTTGGCTAACTTAAAAGTTGAAGCTTTTTTTACTTATTTTTGGAAGTTAGAGATTTAAATGGCGTTTTCACCATTAAATTATGAGGATTTACAAACAAAATCTTATAAGAAGCATGCAAACAAAGGCTAACACAAAAAAAAAAACATTTTAATGAGGGAGATTTAGTCTGGATTCACTTGAGAAAAGAACGATTTCAAGATTCTAGCTGGAATGGGGTCCAAACTAATGATAGATGGTCCATTTCAAGTTATCATGAAGACCAATGACAATTCTTATCAACTCGATCTTCATGGTAAGTATGATGTTTCACCAAACTTCAATGTTTATGAAATTCTTCTTTATGTAGCAAATGATTTTATATCAAGATGAAGGGGAAAGACAATAAGAAAGATTCAAAGGTTTTTTTTTACCTAGATAATCTTTTATGTAGTAGAATTTCTCAAGGAACGCTAGTCTCTCGACTGAGAGGAACGCCTGGTAGGTGGTGAAGGAGGGAATGATATGATCATGGCTGGTCCTATCAATGACTATGATGATCAGAGAAGGCTAACAAAGAAGATTAAGAAGGAAATGGATGAAGTGGAGCTCAAAAGAGACTTTGAAGACTATATTACTCGGTTAACTGGCCAAGTGAGGAATCTAGTTAAGCCAGAATAGAGATGGGATGAATGGAAATTGAAGACAAATATGGCTCCCAAATTTTCACCCAATGTGCTAAGGACAAAATTCACGAGTGGTCCAAATCATCCGATGTTATATTTGAATAATATTTATGCATTCCGATTGGACCAATGACGAGATCACTATCCAATAAGATTGAGGAACCCATATGTATTTTTTTTACATCAAAGGGCCCAAGTTGAAAAAAGAGTCAAAGGTGCAGTCTAAGTTCTTAATGTCCTTTCTAGCTTTTAGTTTTCTCATTTAAAATTTTGACTGCATGTTTTTTTTTTTTTTTTTGCAATTCTCAGATCTCAAGAAACATAAACGTTCAAGTATGCAAACACATGATTTTCGATTAACAACTTTGAATTCGATATTTTTCTCTTTGAGAGTAAATCTCACTTGCTTCTTGTGAACGAAACTGTTGTTTGCTGATTCATATCCAAACAAAAAAAATTCTATGTGGTTGTGGTATTTTATATCCATGGAAAAAAGGTGGGATCATCTGCATCCTTTCTGCGACCTAATGATAACATTTACCAAAAGTAATCCAATAGGTTCAATTGATCCAAATGTATATTAAAATCAAATTTATGGCATTAACCATTGGGAGAATCACATTACCAAACAACCAAACAACGAGGTATTGGGGTTATGTAGCATTTTCCATCGAGTTATTCTTGCCATTATAGCACACATATTTATAAACTGATTTTAGAAATCATCATAAAACGAGTTTTTTACATCGAAACGTTATTCTATTTCTCAAGCTAGATGTGTTCTTGGTAACCAAATCAGATAGAACAACCGACAAAGTACAACTCCCTATAAAATACTCATGCAGACTTAGCTAATAAATTTTCTGATCGAGGATGGTATCCAATTGTGAAATCTTGAAATATTCTTTTCAAATTTCTAGCTCGTTCAAGCCTATAGAAAAACTTAGCGAAACCCCTAGCTAGATTTTAAATCATCGAGATCAGATCTTTACAATCTGTTCCAAAGTGCGGATATATCGAGTAATGAAACATACTCTCCATTTCCATAAGAGTGCTTCAAGTTCTTGATCACGTCAAGTGATTTGTTTAACTATTAATATATGACTTCAATAATATCATACTTGAATGATGATTATTTTTAATTATATATATACATTTATATATACACATTTATACAAATAAATTTGATGTTTACAAAAATTGAATTTTATTTTGATCAAATCAACAGTTTTATCTCTTTATTTTATTTTATATATTTTTCAGAGTCTTGTCATCTTTGTTATTCCATTTATTCGGGCTTTGATTATGCCTTTGTCTATATTTTATTTTTATTTTTATCTATTCTAGTAGGGGTTTGTCAGTTCTTCACACAAGGATTTTAATTTTAAAGTGTTTGAACTAGTATTTATTTTTAGTTTAATAGGGTTAGTTATGTAATTTTGTTTTCATTATTTTGTAAAAAAATTTCTTATGTATGATGTAAGATTATTGAGAGTCAAATACGTTAATTGACTAAACTACATATTGTCATAGTTATAATTTTGTAATGGGATATTTTTTTATTTCTGTTTAGGCGATGTAATTACTTTATTTTGTTTGTTATGTTTTAGGTCATGCCTACTCTTATGTGTTCTTTGTTAGTTTGTTGTGTATTGTCTCACTCGTTCGGAATTTTCAACTATTTACTTGAACTTATTGTTGCAATCAGATTATGCTAGACTTTTTTAAAAATTGAATTCTGTTATAAACTTAAGGTTTAGGAAATCTGTAAGTTGTTTGTATTATTACTCAATCATAAGGTGCTCTTATATATGGGAGTTACAAAAAGGTAAAAAGAAATACATAAATATGGAAAGTGTACAAATACAAGGAAAAAGAAATAGGGTTTCCTTTTCTCTAAAGCCTAAGCCGTCTCTCTCTCCTTTTCATGCGGCTGCCTCTCTCTCTCTCTAGGGTTGGGCCGTCTCTCTCTCTCTCTCTTGGTATTGGACTGGTTATAGACCGGACCGGTTATAGACCGGACCGGTTATGGACCGGACCGGTTATGGACATCCATCATATGGTTTATAACACTCCCTCTTGGATGTCATAACCATATAGAGTTCGTAATACGCTTTGGATGTTGCCTCATTAAAACCTTACCAGGAAAACCCAGTGGGACAAAACCATGGTTAAGCAAAAAGAGTACAACACGCATTACTCCCCCTGTTCTGAAAATCACTAAAAATCTTTCAGTCTACGTATCCCAATCTCCGTATATTTCCTTCAAGTTGGCGCATCCCAACCTGATGGTTGAGCTTCATGGATACCAATGACTAATGGTCTCAATATCAAGGCAAGGCGCCAATAGTACTTAAGGTTAGGGACGTGTATGTCTTTAGTGCCTTATGGTCGAACATGAGCTAAACATATAGGAGATTCTCGGCAAGAACACATGTCTGGCCTAATATGGCTTGTCTATTACATCAAAGCGCCAATGGTACTTGGGTAATGGACTTTACCGGACCAAAGACATATTTCTTGTCCTTCTTGGGACCAAAGGATCCGTGTCCAAGTCAGGGATATTCACGACCATGTCCTTCTTGTGGACCAAACAGATCAGTGTCTAAAACAAGTGATCTCACGCCCATGTACTAGATAATGGGTGAGACTGGTCCACGTTAAATCCCTTGAGTACCCTTTTTGTATATACTATTTGATGCACAAGGATTTCATTGTTAATGTACTCAAGCTGTAGTCCCAAACAAAACTTTGTTTTCCATGATATTTCATCTCAAACTCTTTCTTGAGATATTCAATTGTTTGGGAAATTGTACCCAGAGGTTCCTAGGATATTCAGATCATATACTTTGATGATTATCAATATTGTTCTCGAGAACTTGTTGTACTTTCAGCTCAATACCCTCTAGTACTTTCATTATCCAGTGGATCATATAAATATGCAGCCACTACATCAATTTGCTGCAAGTCTACTTTTTCTCTCTTATATAGCCAGACTTATAAGAAATCTAAAAGTAGTTGCATCCACCACATGGGAGTATGTCTCCTCATAATCTATTACTGGTCTTTGTGAGAATCCTTGTGCAACATCAGCTTTATATCTCACGATTTCTATTCCTCACAAGACCCATTTATATACATTGGTTTTAACATCATATGGCGTTTTAATCATATGGCCAAATACGTCTTTCTTCTTTAAACTATTTAACCTCACGTTTCCATTCAATCCAATCTGTTCTACGAGTGAGCACTCTTATATTGACGTGGGTCTATGATCCTCGCTTATATTCATAAATTCAAGTGCTACCTTATATGCAAATAAATCATCTTATGTCGACATTCTTTATTGGTTCCATTATGTTCCAGACATGATATAATCGATTGAGATTCATTATTATCAGGACCTTTAATACTTTGCAGCTTGGCGTCCCAAGCTACATTGTTTGGTACCTGTACCTTAGAGCCGGCCGGCCTTATCTCCATGTCTAGGATGGTTTCCTTAGTAACTTTGGATTTGGATTTTGATTATCATTATTTTGCACCTTTCTTTTGTTTCCGAGGATTCTTATCTTTTGGAACCTATTGGTCTATCTTGTATAGACTCTGTAGCAACTTGACTGTGTCTCTCTTGGACATAAATTCCGTTGGTGCTTTACAAGCTGGTTTATATATGACTTAGTCATTTTTTCGGGTCAACAAATGTGTCTGGCATTTGATTAGCTAGCTTTGTAAATGTATAATCTTTGGACGTCTATTTCCCTTTCTTTAGTCCGAGGATCTTGCCAAGACAATGATGGTCGATGCCATTATGTTTCTCTTACCAGCTTATTATTTTCTCCCCTAATGTTGGATAGTCAGATCCATTAAACTTTGCAATCCGTGTTCTTGGCCACTAAATAGATCACCCATATTTGGCTCAAGGTACTTCATTATTTGTGGGAGATTCATATCCAACATATATCCCCATCCTCATCCTCTTCTAAGGATCCATCTTAGACGGCACATATATTTGTGGTGGCTTATTCAAATATCTCAAGATGTTATATGCCTGGCTCATGACCCGTAATAAATTTGAGATGGGAATATCTATACTCACTTGATGGTCTGATGCTTATTAGTTAAGATGCATGTATATTTGTGTGTCCCAAAGCCTTGGACTGAGAGTTTGGACCTATGGGTAATGACCAATACAGATTTATAAAAGGATTCAGCCAAGCTATATGTAGTATGGACAAGTGCGGATTTGTCCTCACTGCCCCCTCATGGACATATTATAATCTTTAAGTGCTTTGGGACATCATGGCCTAATGAGTTTCTCTTGTGTTTATGCTACACAAGTGAGATTCTATGGGATAACTCTTTGTGGCTTTTTCAATATCTATTTCGCATCACGTTTTGGACCAGGATGGCCAATCCGGTCATGCCATAAAGTGTATAATTTCGTGGGTAAACCATTCTGGTTACCATGACTTTTGCCTCTATCATACTGATCTTGGCATAGTTTAAATCAATAGGGAATGCAGGTATAGTCTTTAGGACTTAATATGACCTTGGGCGATTTTCATAACTCTGAAGGAACTGTTGTTTCCTTTTGCCCATTGTATCATTGTGGAAACCATTCTTATATCTCTATATTTTATAATCTCAATGGGTTTCTCTGGGTTAGTATAAAGCATCTAAATGCTTGCCCTTATACATATCTGGCCATAGACCTTAATGTGTACCATACCCGCAATTTATAAACTCATATTGGCGTTTTTAATAAAATCATTCATTCCTTTTATTAAGTTTTAATAAAACAAGTTCGAAGAAATGAAAACACAGAAATGAAAAACACCAAAACAAAGAACACAGAAATTTTGATTACAAATGTCGAAATCAATCTTCAGTCTTTTAGACAATCTGAAGTTTCATAATCCATAAGATCGTACTTCTCATGATTGAAGTCATTTTCATCATCTTAGTAAGTCATATGGGCTTCAGGATTCTTCCCTTTCAGACTCTCTTGATAGAGGTCAACAAGATGCTTGGGAGTCCTACAAGTCTTAGCCCAATGATACCACACCTATGGCACATGGATTCGTCTGGTTTGGTCGAGTGTTGGGGTTTAAATGAAGATCCATGGCCGCGACCAAGACCTCGTCCAAACGAGCCATGGTCTCGACCATTTCCTCGCCCGCGGCCAAAAGATCTTCGACCACGTCCACGTCCGTTCGACTTGTCTCAACTACGGCTATACTGGCCGTTTCCTTGGACGTGGTTGGACTCGTTATTGTCCTCTGTCGTGTGTGCTTCAGGTAGTGGAGCTGATCCAAGAGGTCTCATCTGACTGTTTCTCATCAATAATTCATTGTTCTGCTCAGCGAGCAAGAGACAAGAAATAAGATTAGCATAGGTCTTAAAACCTTTCTCACGGTATTGTTGTTGTAACAGCACATTGCTTGCATGGAAAGTGGAAAAGGTTTTCTCAAGCATATCCTGTTCCGTAATACTTTCACCACACAGTTTCATTTTAGAAACAATTTTAAAAGTGAAGAGTTATACTCGTCCACAGACTTATAGTCTTGGATTCTGAGATTCGTCCAATCAAACCGAGCTTTTGGTAAGATCATCATTCTCTGGTGATCATATCTCGATTTCAATTCGTTCCAAAGATCTAGTGGATTCTCAATGGTTAGATACTGATCCTTGAGACTCTCAGCTAGATGATGACGAATGATCAAGATGGCTCTGTTACGATCTTTCTCATTATCATTATTGTTCTCGGTGATACATTCATCGAGACCCTTGGATTTCAGGATGATCTTAGCATCGAGCGCCCATTGAAGGTAATTATCTCCAGAGAGATTTAGGGCAGCGAAATCCAGGTTGTTGATTTTCGACATCTGAAATCATAGATTAATATATTTAGGTCTTTGGGAATAGGGTTTAAACGAATAGGGGTTTAGGTTTAAACAATCAATCAATGCCCCACGGCCAAGATCTATGCCTCTCGGCCAATAAGCATGACGCACAGCCATGAATGCAATCAGTTCAATCTTATGCATTTAGTTTGTCATGTAATTGCAATCCTAACATAAATTGTTTCTATATGATGCAATCAATACAAACAAACCTCTCGGCCAAACAAAAGAACAAGCCACACGGCTACTTGATTTGATTCAATCCCATTCCTAGAAAAGTTCCAAGTGCAATTTGCAATCAATCAATTGTGATCAAATTAGGGTATGAATGCGACAAAGCCACACGGCCACAAGGTATGATCAAGAACTATTAACCTAGAATGCAACAAGGCCACACGGCCACAATTCAGATTCGATTTCAAAAAAAGCTAGACTAGGTTATTAGGGTTTCAGTTTAAACAAATTAAACAATCTTAATTCATTCATATTCAAATTTAAACAATCTTAGCAATAGTTCTAGGTGATCAAATCAATCAATTAATATTCAATTCAAACAATCAAAATCGATTTTCAAAATTAGGATTTTAGGGTTTCGATTTGATTAACAAGCAATTACAATTTCATGATGATCAATTCAATCTCAATCAACATTCAATCAGTTTTAATTAATCAGTTTTTCGAATTAGGGTTTAGCTATTTTCGAAAATTTGATCTTAGATCAAAGAGATTTGTTTTGAGATTCAAAACCTTTAAGGCTTTGATTTTAATTGATCAATGGATCAATCTCGATTTTAGGGTTTGGGGATCGAACTTATAGAGCTTCGATTTACTCATTAGGGATTGATCTATTATCCTATGGCTTTTATCTTTAGAGATTAGGTTTTATGGTTTCATTCTTTACAAGCAATCCAAATTCAATTTTCATGTTCTTAGAATTCGAATTTACCTTTAGGTTTAGTAGATTGTTGAAACCGGACCACCAAGAGAATGAACCTCGAGCTGGACAGGAACGCGAGCTGGACGCGAGCTGAACACGAGCTGGCCTGGACGCGAATGGATTAAGGTTGCATACGCGAGCAGCTGATCCTCGAACGGGAGCTGTTGCAGTCGGGATCGCGAGCGGCTCTGATGCAAACGGGGCGCTTGCAGTCTGGAACACGAGTTGTCCTTGATGAAGGATGGAGCTGAGTTTGTCTAGGATCAGGAACGCCTTGGGGCTGGAGCTGATCAGGTGGACATGAGCTGGAACGAAGCCGCGAACGGATTAGGGTTCGTCGGTATCGTCGGGTTCGGATTAGGGTTATAAAGCAAATCAGTGCGTACTGTATCTGTGTGTGAGGGCGCGTCGGTGGTCAGATCGACAAGCGGTTTGCACTGACTGATTCGTCTCGGTAAGGGCTTCGATTTGATATCTTGATCGTTTTCTGCGTCCTCACGGTTTCGGAGAACGGCCTCTTTGAAGTTTTGAGGCAGATTCCTTTTCGTTTTAGGGTTTTAGGGTTTTGTTGATTTGGTTTTAGGCTCAGGGTGTTAGAGGCTATCGTGCTGATAACGTGTTATAAACTTAAGGTTTAGGAATCTGTAAGTTGTGTGTATTATTACTCAATCATAAGGTGCCCTTATATATGGGAGTTACAAAGAAATAAAATGAAATACATAAATATGGAAAGTGTACAAATACAAGGAAAATGAAATAGGGTTTTTTTTCCCTAAAGCCTAAGCCGCCTCTCTCTCCTCTTCATGCGGCCGCCTCTCTCTCTCTCTATAGGGTTGGGCCGTCTCTCTCTCTCTTTCTTGGTATCGTGCCGGTTATAGACCGGGCCGGTTATGGACATCCATCATATGGTTTATAACAAATTCATTGGGTTATTAAAATTTCCCATAATTAATTGGACACAGTAATGTTACATTTCTTGATTAAATTATGAGAAGAACATATGTCTTACAATGATTATATGTGTGGATTTCATTTTTGCAAAAGGGAAACATACATGTGTCAAGGCCTTGGCGGATCCGGATATCCGAGAAATCTAGGGTACCCGGATCCGGATTTGTGGTTCCGGATATCTAGATTTTGGATATCCGTCTCGATATTCTATTACCCACGGATATCCGGATCCGGATCCGGATCCGTAAAATAATTAAAAATAATATTTTTTTTTAAAATACTAAAAATTTTAGTATAATACATAAATTAAATATTTATAAATATATTTATATATGTCTATAAAATTGTAAAAACTAAAATATAATATTATAAGATTAATTCATGTATAAATATTAATATATCAAATTTAAATATTAATGAAATTTAAAAATTTAATGTGTTTTAAAAATACGGATCCGGATCCGGATATCCGGACCTAAAAATTAAGATATCCGGATCCGGATTCGGTTTGGACGGATCCAAGATTTTACTATCTGGATTCAGATCCGGGCACCCGGGATATCCTATTTTCGGAGCAGATCCGGAGCGGATCTCGGATCGAATCCGGATAATAAGTCTCAGGCCTACCTGTGTGTTTTCCTCTCTCATTATTTCTATCTTTGTGTCTCAGTATGATAAAACGTGAAAATAACATCATAAATGTATTTTTTTCTTTTGTATTCTTTTAATTTTTCTTTATTTGTTCTTGTTATATAAATATTTTTATTAGATTATGTATTTTAATAAATCATTATTTATTGACTAAAATTTTGTCAAACTAAATTATATTATGTATTTTCACTGGATTGTTATTGTTTTATTTGTTATATCTAGTTTTTTCTAAAAATTCAACCTTTTTTTTTGTAAATTATTTTTGTTTGATTATGTATCAATCACTGTGTGTGGATTTATCATTTTTTGTTTTTTTATTAAGTTTGATTTTAGTGAAAAAAACCTAAAACAAATTTCACTTGATCCACTCTTATGTCGTTTGCCTAAGTTTGATTAAACGTGAAAATATTGTAAAATTATGTTTCTCTTTGTTCTTGTGATTTTTTTTCTTTTTTTTTTCATATTTTGCATTTATACATTACATGATGTAAGTTTACTAAATTATTTTTTGTTGGCTACTTTTTTCTCCAAGCCCAAGTTATATATGTTATGAACCATATTGTGGACGCCATAACCGGCCCATCAAGTTCCATAGGCGGCGGCCATATTTCCTTTTCCATATAGGTTTATGATTTGTACTATTTCATTTTCCTTACCAGTTTAGGTTTTCCTTATATATTGTGTTTTTCTTATTGGTTATGGATTCCTTGTAACTCCCAAGGGCACCTTATGTTTATGATTGAATACAGAACTTTTCTCCTAAGTTTCACCACACGTTATCTGCACGACTCTCTAAAACACTAAGTTAAAAGTTCCCGACTCAAACCCTAACTCTCTCGGCGATAACCCTTGACGGCGTGAACCTTCATTCCGATCGTGAACCTTCAATCCCGATCGTGAACCTTCAATCACGATCGTGAACCTTCATCCCGTATTCAAGGTGTTGCCGATCTCAGCTTGTTCGACCGACGATCCCGATCCTAGTTCGACCGACGATCCCGATCCTCGTTCGACCGACGATCTCAGCAAGTTCCAGTTCGCGACCCGATCTCAGCAAGTTCCAGTTCGCGACCCGATTTCAGCAAGTTCTAGTTTGCGACCTTCTCTTGTTCGTGGTCCATTCAACCCAATTGGAGGTTAAGGTAATTCTCGACAAACCCTAATCATGTTTTACATGTTAAAACCGAAACCCTAATGTTAAAATCGAGAAAACCCTAATGCTAAGACATGTTCGATTTTATTCAAACCCTAACTAAAGTTTTCAGATTTAATTAATTGATAAATCCGATTGAATGTTTTGAAATTGAAATCGTATGCTAGATTGATTGTTTGATTAAAATCGTATGCTTGAAATTGAAATTGATTGATTGATTGATCCGATTGAATGTTTTGAGATATAAATCGCATGCTAGATTAATTGTTTTCATACGTTCTCGACTTGATCAAAATTCGACCAGCATGATAAAACCCTAATTAAATCACTTGGATAGAATATAATCTTTGCATAAATCCGATTGTTTTGATTGCGGGTACATGATTCACTATTATATACACTTAGACTTCGTATGCTAGGCTTGCATCATATCTGTATAACCGCATGAACATATAGTAATTGCTTGAACATATCTTGTTTGGTAGTGAGACTTGTTTGATGAACATTACATATTCGTATGACTTGTTTGCATCATATCCGTATGGCTTGTTTGCATCATATCCGTATGACCGCATGAACATTACACGTTTAAAGATCTAAAGTATAAAATATATGATTTCAGATGTCGAAAATCAACAACTTGGACTTTGCTGCCCTTAATCTCTCAGGAGATAATTACTTTCAATGGGCATTGGATACCAAGATTATACTGAAATCAAAGGGACTCGGTGAATGTATCACCGAGAAAAATAATGCAAGTGAAAAAGATAGATACATGGCTAGCTTGATTATTCGTCATCATCTTACTGAGAGTCTCAAAGATCAATATTTGACAATTGAGAATCCTTTAGACCTTTGGACATAATTGAAATCTCGATATGATCACCAAATAACGGTGATATTACCAAATGCTATGTATGATTGGAGGAATCTCAGAATCCAGGACTACAAGTCCGTGGATGAGTATAATTCAGCCCTATTTAAGATAGTTTCTAAATTGAAACTGTGTGGTGAGGATATAACGGATAAGGATATGCTAGAAAAGACCTTTTCCACCTTCCACACAAGTAATGTATTGTTACAACAACAATACCGTGAAAAGGGCTTCACGACATATGCAAATCTGATCTCATGTCTATTGCTCGCTGAGCAAAACAATGAATTGTTGATGAGAAACAGTGAATTGAGACCTCCGGGATCAACCCCACTACCTGAAGCAAACGTGGCCGCAGAGGCAAAGAAAGAATCTAACCACGTCCAGAACAATAGCCAACACGGCTGTGGCCGTTGAAGATGGCAAGGACGTGGCCGTGGCCACTACAATGCTTATGGCCGTGGACAAGGTAACCATTATGGACGCGGCCGTGGTTATCAACCCAATTTTAGCCGTAGTCGAGGCCGAGGCCATGGTATCTCCTTTAAACCACAAAACTCGACCAAATCTGTGTGCCATAGGTGTGGAATGGGTAACCATTGGGCTAAAACATGTCGGACTCCCAAACATCTTGTTGACCTTTACCAAGAAAGTTTGAAAGGGAAGAATCCTGAAGCCCACATGATCTATCAAGATGGCGAACATGATGTTGATCATGAATTAGATGATCTTATGGATTATGATACTTCAGATTGTCTAAAAGAATCAAGTTGATTTCGGCATCAAAACTTTTGTGTTTTCTTTGTTTTCGTTATTCCTTTGAATTTGTTTTTATTTCTTTGTCTACTTAAAACTTAATTAAATGAATGAATGATTTTCGATATGAAGTCTCTAAAATATCATCTAAAATTTCTTCATTAATTCTATGATTCTTGTTTTGAAGAATGAAAGATGACATGGATATATTCGTGGTGGACAGTGGTTCAAGTCACACGATTTTAAGAGACAAAAGATACTTCGTTAATCTAACACTTAAAAACGCCAACATAAGTACCATAGCGGGTATAGCCAGTTTGATAGAAGGCTACAGCCAGGCTAATATATTGTTGCCTAAGGGTACGCATCTAGAGATATCTGATGCATTATATACACCCAGCTCAAAGAGAAGCCTATTGAGTTTTAAAGATATCCAAATGAATGGTTTCCATATTGAGACTAAGGGCGAAGGAAACAAAGAGTTCCTTCAGATACTTGAAATCGCCCAAGGCCATAAGAAAGTCTTAGAGACTATACATGCATTCTCTACTGGTCTCTACTATGCCAAGGTCAGTATGATAGAGGCTAATGCCACAGTAAACAAAGTGTTTACCGAAAATTTCACTCTTTGGCACGACCGGCTTGGCCATCCCGGTTCGAACATGATGCGAAAATTGATATTGAATATAAATGGGCACACATTGAAAGAAAGAAGAGTTATCCCTAAGAATCTCACGTGTGTAGCATGTTCACAAGAGAAACTCATTGTTAGGCCGTCACCAGTTAAAGTGACTAAGGAAACAATAAACTTTCTGGAAAGAATACAAAGCGACATCTGTGGACCAATACACCCACCTTGTGGAACGTTTAGATATTTTATGGTTCTCATTGATGCGTCCACAAGATGGTCGCATGTATGTCTATTATCAACCCGCAATTTGGCGTTTGCGAGGTTACTTGCTCAGATAATTCGTTTAAGAGCTCACTTTCTAGATTTTCCTTTAAAGACAATACGTCTTGATAATGCTGGTGAATTCACGTCCCAAGCGTTTAATGATTATTGTATGTCCATGGGGGTAAGTGTAGAACATTCTGTGGCACATGTACATACACAAAACGGTTTGGCTGAATCCTTTATCAAACGCATATAGCTAATTGCTAGACCATTACTTATGAGATCAAAACTCCCGGTCTCAGCTTGGGGACATGCCGTTTTACATGCGGCCGAACTAATTCGCATCAGACCATCTAGTGAGCATAGATATTCCCCATCACAATTATTACGGGTCACGAGCCAGACATATCTCATATTAAGACATTTGGATGTGCCGCTTATATACCAATTGCACCACCGCAGAGAACTAAGATGGGTCCTCAAAGGAGGATGGGAATATATGTTGGATATGACTCTCCCACAATAATTAAATACCTTGAGCCAGCTACCGGTGATTTGTTTAAGGCCAGGTACGCGGATTGTCACTTTGACGAATCCAATTATCCAACATTAGGGGGAGATAATAATAAGCTGGTAAAAGAAATTACATGGAATTAACCATCTTTGTCATGGCAAGATCCTCGGACTCAGGAATGTGATATAGAAGTCCAAAAGATAACACACTTACAAAAGCTGGCAAATCAATTGCCAGACTCTTTTCACTACAAGAAATATGAGTATTGGTAGCAGTTCACGGTAGCACAAATTCACGAAGTGCTACTAAAAGTTGTTAAATCCAAAACCCAACTTTTTCGTAGCTTTATTTAATCGCTAATGAAAATTTTCATTAACCCGGGAAATAAAATGAATAAAAAATACATTAATAGCGGTAAAGTGTAAAGGACTTGGTTTATTTTTGGTATTTTCCTCCTCTCCTCCTCTCCTTCTCATCAATACCTCGATCTCTCCGAAATTTTACGAAGATCTTCCTGCCGGTGCTGTTGTCGTCGCCGGCGGTCAGATTGCAGGCGAAACCCAGTTTCGATTTTGTCTATATTAACCCAAGTCAGGTTAGAGATAATCAAATCTGTCTCGGATTGATATCGTGAGGACTGAAGTTTGATTTTTTTGGGGCTTATACAATTTGATTTGTGGTTCTTGTTTGTTCTCTTTTGATTTGCAGGTTTGAGCTTTTGATTGTTCATTTCTGGAGTGAAGTCGAGTTGAAATCTGAAGGATCTTATTGAGGTGATTCTTTTTCGACCATTTTATATTGTGTGTTGATTGTGTGAGTTTTAGTATCTGATTGTTTGACGATTGAGTAGTTGATTGTTTATTGGTTCTTATGTGAATGACAATGTGTGTGTTTGGTGTTTGACATACTCTTATGGGTTTGTTTTATTTTGTTGGTTATCGGTTAGAAACTTAGAACATAAAAATGGTCGAAAAGTCATGGGTTCATCTAAACAGGTAAGGAAAAACAATCTATCTATATATATAAAGTTGGTTTTTTCCCTTCTTATGACATGTGGAAGGAGGGTTTGTTGACATGTGTCATCATGTTTGTTTTATAATTTTAAATCTTTCTTCATTTAAATTATTGCAATTTGCTCCATCAATTTCTAATTATGTACTACCTAATCTTTCTCATATTTATTGGTCCCTAAAATTCAAGAAATAAATAAAAGAATATAAATATATTTTAAATATTTAATTTATTCACAAATAAAAATAGCATAAACTTTCACCATTTAATTATTTTTACTAATTTTTATTATTTCATTTACAAACTATATATTTATTTCACTATTAATATCATAAGATAATCAAACTAAGAATAAGAAACTAGAGCATCAACGCAAATAACCAAGAAAGCGGACCAAATGAAGAATAATAATCGAAAGACCAAAGCCACCAAGAAGCAGGAAGATATATGCCTAAAGCACCGGAATCACAACCAGTAGCTAAAAGGTAAGAAACACCTCACAAACTAAAGAAGAACATACAAGACGACCATGCAAGTGCAAAACCACAAAGCACTGGATAGAAGGGACCAAAGCTCCAAGAGACTAACTCCGCACACCTATACCAAGAGAAATATAGAAAGAAAAGAAACAACTTGAGAAAGGGAGAATGAAAGACAACCACTGAGAAATCAGGGACTAAACTTGAGACCAGAAATAACCTTCCAAGCCCACATAGCATACACGAACGAAAACATTATCCAAACTTGAAGTGGCAAACATGGTGAAAGGGAGAGCCACCATAGATGCGATGAAAGCTGCAAAGAGTTGCAAGAATAGAGAGGGAAAGAGAGACGAAACGAAATCAGCAAACTATGGAACCGTCCTCGAGCTATAAAAGAAAGCATATAAATCAGAACACCAAAAATAAATCTTGAAAACCAAGACGAATAGAGACACTATTGACGGTAAGCCAACAACGATGAATACAACATCAAAGACGACTAAACTCTGGCCCAACCAAAGAAACACAGTTCCAAACATCAGCTGAAATCTAAGGAAAAAGAGGACCTGTCAATATTGATTGGAACAGCCTACAATGCCGTGAGAATCAACCGAACAACTGAAAACTCATAAACCTGATCTACAACAAATACCATATAATCTCACAGGTGAAGAAGGCAAGGAAGAACAAGAGAAAGAGGTGAATCTTTTTCCGGTGATGGTGAGAAGTATCGCACACCAGAAAGGTAACGAAATACATAGACGGTGACAGCTCAAGGTCAAAATACGGGGATAGGGCAAAAAACAAAGTTATAATTAAAAAAAAATAATACAATTTCGATGCTGAAACCGTTAATCTTAGAATCAACAAATGCGTAGATACAAAGTTATTGAAATTAAATATTCTTTTACGTTAGAGGCTCACTTCACTACTAACAAGTACTATACACACAAAAACAAATTATTTAAAAAAACAAACACAAAATATATTAATATATCACCTACTAATATAAAACACACTAAAAATACCAAGTAATGCTCTTAACAAATAGAAACGACAACAAAATTACATTATCCAAAAAATCATACTCTTAACAATAATAAAATAATATTCCGCGCGAATCGCGGACATCCCCCTAGTATATATTATAATTACTGTTTTTTGTGTTTTTTGTGTGATTAAAAGGGTTAAAATTATGCTTTCATGTGTCTTAACCGAAGAGCTGATCCTCGTTATAAGAGAGGTGCGTGGGAGTTTGTGAGGTGTGTTGGTGCAGATTTAGCAGAGTGTGAGTTGGTCATTTGCCCATGCATAGACTGTCGCAATGTAGATCGTCACTCAGCCGATGTTGTTGTTGATCATCTAGTAACTAGGGGAATGGATTTGAGTTACCAGCTGCGGGAGGATTGGTATCATCATGGAGAAGCGATATCAGGGGCTGACTGTAGAAGCAATGCAAGTGAGAGGAACAAAGAGATTTTAGGGTTATACCAAGCAGCTGAGTTTCTTGATGAAGATTTTATTAGGCAGCGTGATCTAAGTGAGGTTGCTGAAGGTGAAGATAAGGAAGAAGATGAGTTTCTTGCTAAGCTAGCAGATGCAGAGACACCTCTGTATCCAAGTTGTGCTAACCACAGCAAGCTGTCGGCGATAGTTTCACTCTTTAGGATAAAGACACAGAGTGGTTGGTCTGATAGAAGCTTCGATCTTTTGCTGGAGACTTTGCCACAGATGCTACCCGAGGAGACTGTCTTGCACACATCCTTGTACGAAGTGAAAAGGTTTCTGAAATCTTTTGACATGGGCTATGAGAAGATACACGCTTGTGTGAACGACTGTTGTCTATTCAGAAAGGAGTTTGAGAAGCTAGACAACTGTCCGAAATGCAATGCTTCAAGATGGAAGATTAACATGCGCACAGGTGATGTGAAGAAAGGTATTCCACAGAAAGTTCCGAGATATTTTCCGATAGTTCCATATCTGAAGAGGATGTTCAGGTCAGAGGAAATGGCGAAGGACTTAAGGTGGCATTTTAGTAACAAAAGCACTAATGGAAAAAGCAGACATCCAGTTGATTCTGTTACTTGGGATCAAATGAATGACAAATACCCGTTATTTGTTGTTGAAGAAAGGAATCTTAGGCTTGGACTGTCCACTGATGGGTTCAATCCCTTTAACATGAAGAATGTGAACTACAGTGCTTGGCCGGTTTTGCTAGTGAATTACAACATGTCACCTGAGAAGTGTATGAAGGAGGAGAACATCATGTTGTCATTGCTGATTCCTGGTCCAACCCAACCTGGAAACAATATTGATGTGTACTTAGAACCACTTATAGAGGATCTAAACCATCTGTGGAAGAAAGGAGAGGTCACGTATGATGCATTCAGTCACACCACTTTCAAGTTAAGAGCAATGCTTCTCTGGACCATTCAGGATTTCCCTGCGTATGGAAATCTTGCAGGGTGTAAAGTAAAGGGCAAAATGGGATGTCCTGTGTGTGGGAAAAACACAGATAGTATGTAGCTGACTAATTGCAGGAAGCACGTATATATGTCCCATCGGAAAGGTCTACCTCCGAGACATGCTTATCGTGGAAAGAAATCATGGTTTGATGGGAAAGTTGAGCATGGGAAAAAGGGTAGGATTCTAAGTGGTCATAACATAAGCCAAATACTCAGAAATTACAAGAATGATTTTGGAAATGCGAAAGTAACTGGAACCAAGAGGAAGATTATAGAGCCTGTTGGATCAGAGTCGGATGATGAATTCAGTGAATCAGAGGAAGAGGAAGAAGCAGTAGATGAGGAGGAGCTATCTAGATGGAAGAAGCGGTCAATCTTTTTCATGTTGCCTTATTGGGAGGTATGTTTCTTATCTAGTTATCTGTCTACTTTTTTAATAAATGTTCTATCTCTAGCTTTCTTTGACACTCTTATGTGTGTTTGTTTTGTATAGGAACTCCCGGTTAGACACAATTTAGACATGATGCACGTCGAGAGAAATGTTGATGCAAGCCTTATCGCAATGTTGTTGCATTGTGAAAAATCAAAAGATGGACTTAACGCTCGAAAAGATCTTGAACTGCTTGGCATTAGGAAGGATTTACATCCTCAACCCCGTGGGAAAAGAACTTACCTTCCTCCAGCTCCTTGGTCTTTGTCCAGCAAAGAGAAAATTTTTTTTTGCAAGCGTCTATCTGAATTTCGTGGTCCGGATGGTTACTGCTCAAATATATCAAGGTGTGTGAAGCTGGAGGAATGTAAGATATCAGGAATGAAATCACATGATTACCATGTGTTGATGTCTGATAGAAGCTTCCAGCAATGTAAGATATCAGGAATGAAATCACATGAAATCACAGCTTCTTCCGGTTGCGATTAGAGGTATCAACTGACGCTCTTTTAACTTTGTATTTGTCCAGAAGTAGATGTCTTCAGTCTTATCTCCAATGGTTGTTTATTGCAGGGTTATTACCTTAAGGTGTTAGGATAGCTATTGGACTCCTGTGTGCTTTCTTCCATCATCTCTGTCAGCGAGTTATTGATAGAGAGAAAATAGAGATTATGGAAACAGAAATTGTGGAAACTCTATGCATGTTTGAGAGGTTTTTTCCGCCAAGTTTCTTCGATATAATGGTGCATTTGGTAGTTCATCTAGGCAGGGAAGCTCGGTTATGTGGACCTGTCCATTTCTGTTGGATGTACCCATTTGAGAGGTACACTTATACCTTCTAAGTTGTTATCTTATGCAGTCAAAAATCATGCTTCTAACCTTCGATGAATTTGATCTTATTCAGGTACATGAAAGTGCTGAAAGACTTCGTAAGAAACCCTGCAAGACCAGAGGGTTGTATTGCTGAAGCGTATCTCGCAGAGGAATGCGTTAGGTTCTGCAGTGAGTTCTTGAAAAAGACAACAAGTTATGAGGAGAAACTTGAAAGGAATATTGAGTTCGAGAGCAACTCTATTCTGGAGGGACGTCCAATATCCGCAGGCACTGATTGTGTTCTTTCTGAGAAGGATATGAACATTGTACATCTTGCAGTGATTCACAATATGGCAATCGTGGAACCTTATGTGGAGTAAGTCTTGTATTTTTTTAAATAAATTACTGCTGAGTGTTTGTATCTTGAGATGCTAATAATTTGTCATGTTTTAATTTGCAGCATACACCTACAACATCTACAAGACAGTAATGAAAGATGTAGACGTGATGCAACAACATTATGGAGAACCCATACTCAGAAATTTGCATCCTGGTTAAAAGAGCAGGAAAGTTCCTAATCTGAGCAAGAATTTTATTGTTATGGTGTTTTGTTATAGATATATATTGACAGTTAACATTTTCTGTTATAGATACCAATTACTTCACAGAATCACGAAGAAATACTGAAGTGGTTGGCCTACGGTCCTCGTGCAAGCGCAAGGGCTTACAGTGGCTATATCATTAATGGTCTGCGGTTTCACACCATTTCAGTTGACAGGCAAACTCAAAACAATGGTGTTTTATATGAGGCAACAGCAATGTGTCGATCTAGTGCAAAAGACACTTCTCAGATGGTTGATTTAGTAACTTACTATGGAAGAGTGGTGGAGATTCTACTGATCGACTACAATACATTCTACATTCCTGTATTCCGCTGCAAATGGGCAAACATAGGAAATGGAGTGAAGGTAGAAGATGGCTTCACACTAGTCAACCTGAACCAAAGCCAAATGGCTTTTGATAGAGATCCATACATCCTCGCCTCACAAGCCAAGCAAATATTTTATTCTAGAGTAGATGAGTCATCCAGTTGGTATGTAGCTATGAGAGGTCCTACAAGAAGATACAGTGAAGACGATTGTGAAGATGGTCATGCAGATGTTGGTCCATTGCCAGCAGTTGTACCTATGGATGTTGATGACTTGGTTGATGATTCTAGAAATGCCAGGGCGGACTGTGAAGGAATTTATGTTTGAAAGGTAACATTTTTTTGGTTGATATTGCAGATGTTGTGATGAATGTTTGATGGGAGGAACATGTTTTTTGTTTGTAATGAAATTATTTGCGTTTGCGTTGCTTGAGTGTTGTCTGTTTTGATCTTATTCTCTGTTTTCTTAGTCTTGTTTGTTTAATTTCCAGCATTTTGTTATGTGTTTCATTGTGTTTTTAGACATTGA
Source organism: Brassica napus (assembly GCF_020379485.1). Taxonomy (NCBI): domain Eukaryota; kingdom Viridiplantae; phylum Streptophyta; class Magnoliopsida; order Brassicales; family Brassicaceae; genus Brassica; species Brassica napus. The sequence goes on along the minus strand of NC_063446.1, from coordinate 50,832,602 downwards.
CACTTACTCACTCTTTTATGTTCCATGTGAACCTTGATGGGGAATCGTAAGAATAAGCGTGTGAAGAAGTCAAGGACACCGAAGAAGAAGCAGACAGAAGTGGAGGAATTGGTAGAAATGGAGGTTGAAATGGAGGAAGAAGAGAAATTCCTCGAAGAAGTACCAAACAAAGAAGTTTCAGAGGAAGAAGAGCAACTCCTCGAAGAAGTACCAAACAAAGAAGTTTCAGAGGAAAAGGAGCAAAATGAAATGGAGGAAGAAAAGCAGAATGAAATGGAGGAAGGAGAGCAGAATCAAATGGAGGACGAAGAGCATGATGAAATGGAGGAAGAAGAACTGGACCAAATGGAGGAAGAAGAACTTGAGGAAGCTGATGAACAGCAGACTCAGACTGGCACAATTACTCAGCGTAAAAGACGTCGAGGAGTAACGAAGATGAAGCAGATTGCCAAGGATCCAAATGAACGGCTACATGTTGACTTCACCGATTTTGGAGAACCTTGTGGTCCAGTGTCAGTAATGTTATCCTCCTACTTGGGTCCCTTAGTACGTGAACATGTTCATGTGGTCATTGATAACTGGAGGAAGGTTACTAAAGATATCAAAACTGTGCTATGGAAGTCTATTACGGTAACCTGAATAACCTTATACATTTATCATGTATTTTGGTTATATGCTAATGTGTGTCCCATACGTGAATACAGATGAGGTTTGACGTGGACGAAGAGTTCAAAAAGGATGCTTTGTTTAAGCAGATGGGATGTTTGTGGAGAGCATCCAAATCACGTCTGGTAACCACAATCAGGAATGCTCCTACAATGAAAGCAAGGATGGAGCTGCGACCCAAGAATGTAACTCCAACTGAATGGCGTAAATTCGTTAGAGAAAAGACAAGTTCTGCCATCAAGGCTGTCAGTGACACTTACAGGGAAAGAAGACAGAAGCAGATCCTCACACTTGCGGTCGTAAAGGAATGGTGAGATTGAGAGAAGATCTGGTTAAGGCTAGCGAAGACCCATCAAAAGTGTCAAGGCTAAGAGTGTGGGTCAAATCACGAACTAAGAAGGATGGAACGCCTGTCAATGTGAATGCGGCTGAAAAGATAGTAAGTCAAAATCAATCGGACCACATAGATTTTATGAAGTTGGATTGTCTGCTGCTTGTTGATATAATAATTTGTCATGTGTTAACAGAGAAAGGCGTCAGAGATAGAACTTGAGGGTCGTGAAGATTCAACCTCAACGAATCCAAAGCATGATCTGATAACTGAGATATTGGGACCTGATCAACCTGGCAGGTTGAGAGCAATGGGCAGAGGCATTAGTATCACCAAATAAAATTGTTTACAAATTAAGAACAACTTCATGGCTGCCATGGAAAAAAAACATGTGTCTCTGGAGAAACAGGTTTATGATTTGCAGCAGCAAATTGCCAGGATGAATAATCAGGGACAAGAAACTGATGTCAGTGAAAACTCGAATAACAAGGTATGGATTGACTTCCTCTGTCGTAATCTATCTCTATAATTGTAGATATGAATTGATTTGAAACTTTTGTATTTCACGTAGAGTGTAAATACCAAGTTACTTCCGAAGTGTTATCTTGTGGACTGGTCTGCTATCGATGTCAATGTTGCTGAGGGACGGGTTGTTTCTTCAGAACCTGAGGAGTTAGTTAATGGGATTCCGTTAGGGCCTAATGCTATGAAGGTTTTAGTTGAAACTGCAACAAAACCAGAAACCTTTTTATGGAGACCTGCACCTAATATGTTTACCATGGAGGATGCAGTAGGAGAAATGATTGCATGGCATTCCGATCATTGTATTGTTCCAACGGCAGGTTTACCAGAGGACAATGCTCCTAAGGTTAATTTTCCTCTTCCTCTGTAGCTGAATCTGAGTCTCAGTCTGAGTCTTTTTTATTCAAAATTGTTTGTTTTTGTTTTGCAGAGCCCTTTCAGCAGTTCAAATAACAAATGCAAACTCATGGACTACGTACATAATGGGGAAGTCGTTGCTTGTAGGCCGATGGCAGACGAAAGAACCACAAACGTTGGTCAATGGACTTCCTCTTGGTCCAAATGCAATAAAAGTGTATGTGGATGAGGTAGTAAACCCTGATGCATACATATGGAGGCCTACTGTGGGGAAGACAACTATGGAGGATTATCAGAACTGTTTTGTAGCATGGCCAGCAAATAGAGTTGTGTTTGACTCAGAAAGTTCTAAAGCAGGAAGTTCTATAGCAGGAAGTTCAAAAGCAGTAAGTTCAACTTCTAAGAATCAAAAGTCTCCACTGAGTTCAAAAGCTACTGCAAAACCTAGAACGAGTGTCAGAGATCAGTCTAGGAATGATGTGGATTCTCCATTGACTCCACCAGCTCCCACAAAGATACCTGCAGCGACAATGAAAGTCCAATCACCTGTAATTCCAGCATCTCCTCTTCGCAGATCAGAGGTACTTTCTTTCCTTGAACTACTTGATTGGTTCTGGTTGTGATTCCTCAATATTGGCTCTTCTTTGTGGTTTGTGGTTTCTGGTTGCACTACTTGATTGGTTCTGGTTGTGATTCCTGAATATTGGTTCTGCTGACTGGTTTGTGGTTGCAGCGTAACAAATTCAAGCCTAATCAAAAAATCAAGCTGCTGGACCTGTCCGGAGATAAGGTGGTCGCCGCTGAAGGACGATGGTCATCGAGTAATCCTGAGCATCTTGTCCACTTTCAACCTTTGGGGCCTGGTGCATGTCGAGTCTTTGTGGATGTTGTGAAGGTTAAAGATGCTGCTGTGTGGAGGACATCATCAGAGATCGAGTATATGGAAGATGCACTTGGAAGCTGTCTTGCTTGGCCAGAGGATAAAGTTCTACCGGTGAGATATGATCTCGTTTATCTGTTACATAAGTGTTGGAATATGTCAAACTAATCAGATTTGTCTTTCTGTCCAGGTTTAAAAACATAGCCAAAGGAACCAAGCAATAAGACTGTGTGTGTTTTTAATGACTCCGTTTTAATGACTATGTTTCTTAAGACATGATCGGCTTTCTGTTTCTTTGTTTCAGAACGTGACTATGCGTTATTTGCCCCTCTTGGATGTTTCTATGCTTTTTCAATCTTAACTAATGTGTTTATGATTTCAAATGTAAGGATAGCCCAAAATTAAAATGTTTAATCACAACAAATGCCCAAAATTAAAATGACCAAATACAATTTCATATACCAAAGCAATTTAGGGTTTAGGGTAACGATAGGGTTGATTGTGTAGGCTTTAGTTTTAGGGTTTAGGGTAATGACAGTGTTGAGTGATTCATTCAAAAAAAAAAGTTATGGTGTTTATTGAAGGTTACCAAAAGATAAATAATGACAAAATTAAGAATCAATTAAGCTTTCCACCACACCTTTGTCTTTGAGGGTTAACGTTTTAGTGTGAAGTTTTAGGGGTTAGTGTATAAATTGGTGTACTTTGAGTGTTTAGGATTTATATGTTCACATAATGATGTATTCTTTTCATTTTTTAGTTTGTATTGATTATATGATCATTTTAAAATGTAGATATATCAAATATAAGTTTACACCATCCTAAATCATCTCAAAATCGATCAACATCGATGCTGTTCTTACTTAGAACCATATTTTCGACATATCTAGTGGAGAAAACTAGAAAAAAAATTCGACTAATTATATCCATTCGATGGAGATGATTCAACGGTGGAGATTAGTTTTTTAGGTTATCCTCGTCCTTGTCTCTCATTGGTCGACGAGGCTTTTCGGAGGGAAAGCCAAAATTTCCTTATTTTGGGAGCCAAAGTAAATTTTATTGTCTTTATCTCCTTCTCTCCTACCCTCAAACCACCACAAATCTCTCTTAAGCCACCACGATTCTATCTCTTAATCCACCACGAATCTCTCCTTCCATCTCAAACCACCACAAATCTGTGTAAGCCACCACGATTCCATCTCATACCATCACAAATCTCTCCGACCTTCTCCACCGCCACCAATTAGGTTACAGAGTTCTCTGTCCTTACAGGTTACCTTGATTTTACTAATGTAAGCTCATTATTATATTTATCTGATTATGAAGGTAACAAATCTTACAGATCCACAAAGATTTGAAGCCTTACAGATCTCAAAGATATCTCAATTTCCAGGTCAGAGAAACTCCAATATCTTGTTCGATTTGTTACCTTGTGTTCAGATAGTCAAAGATTTATATCAAACTCCAATATCTTGTTCGATTTGTTACCTTGTGTTGAGATATTTGTTAATTTTTCAGTTTAATCTTCACTAATTTATTCTTCAATTAATTTCGTTTTCTGTCTTATTATTATTGTAAAGATCTAACTTTGTTTAACTTTTCTGTCTAGCAACTCTAATGGAAGCAAGGAAGGTCATCGTCTGTGCACTCCCGGCAGCCGGAGTGAAACCACAACTCAAACCAGAACAGACACAACAAGAAGCAGTCAACACAGCTCCACCACAACGAGGACAGTCCTCACGAGGAAATGATGTAGATGAGATAACCAGAGCCGAGTTCAGAAGCTACCGATTGATACGCATTGAGGAACCTGAAGAAGACATCGACCCAGACTACCTGCGCTATCTCCGAGCAATAGGTGCCTACGACTCTGCTTCACCACAACAAGGACGGTCCTCAGGAGGCAATGGTCGTCGCTAAAACATCGACCCAATCTTCCTGCAACTCACAATCCATGGGTTCTCGTCACTACTATAATTACCATTGCTTCAGTATGTTGTATTTGCTTAAGTATGTTTTGTTAATTTGCTTCAGTACAATGCTTTTCTTTCTTGAATGTTTGTAATGTGTGTCTCTCTAATCTAAATTTGAATTTTAATTATATATATTTTTTAATTTACAATTTATGCAATTAAATGTTCCAAATCAAACAATTTTAGCAGGAAATCAACCACCAAATATTTCATTATTCAATTTTCTATATAAAAATAATTAAAGCTATCATAATTTACGTCCTAGCACAAGAAAAAAGCTACCTCTTACTATTCAATGACATACAGGATATGCTATTATAGGTGCATGCATTTAGAAAAACTAAAGTTATAAAAACATATTTCATGTCTTAAACAAAACGTCATTATAAAATTTCTGATGACAAAAATAAAACGCCATATAATAATATTTACCAGCGCTAAGACATCGTTATTAAAAAGGTTTAAAACAGCAATAGAGAAGCGCTATAATATCTCCGTTTATTATAGCACACGAAAATTCGCTACGATATGGGGAGGTCTATTATAGCTGCGGCTGTCAGAGCGTTTACAAAAATGCTACAAAAACGATATGATAGCGTTTTCTCGGTGCTGCTAATGCCGATATTTCTTGTAGTGTTTGCTGACCCGAAGAGAGTAACAAAGTCATATATACCATCTGCGAATGGACCAATTCGTATTGATGTCCAAGAAGGACACAATCAAGTTGCTACAGATTCTAGAGCATGTTCGAAACGTGGTAGACCAATAGGTTCCAAAGATAAGAACCCTCGGAAAACAAATAAAGGTGCTGAGAATGAATCTGAGGCTAAAGAAACCCTAGACATGGCCGAACCTAAGGTGCTAAACAATGAGGCTTGGGACGCCAAGCTTCAAGGTACTGAAGGTCCTGATAACAATGAGATCTCAATAAATTATGTCATGTCTGGAATACAATGGAACAGAAAGAATGTCGACATTGATGATATATTTGCATGCAATGTAGCACTTGAAATTATGGATATAAACGAGGATCATGAACCCACGTCTATCTTAGAGTGCATTCAACGATCAGATTGGATTAAATGGAAAGAAGCTATAAACGTGGAGTTAAATTCTCTAAAGAAAAGAGATGTCTTTGGTCCAATAATTCGGACACCTGTTGATATCAAACCAGTTGGATATCAATGAGTCTTTGTGAGGAAAAAGAATGAACATGGTGAAATCGTGAGATATAAAGCACGGCTTGTTGCACAAGGATTCTCACAGCGACCAGGAATAGACTATGAGGAGACATACTCCCATGTGGTGGATGCTACTACTTTTAGATTTCTAATAAGTCTGGCTATAAGAGAGAAATTAGACTTGCGGTTAATGGATGTAGTAACTGCATATTTATATGGTCCACTGGATAATGAGATATACATGAAGGTACCAGAGGGTACTGAGCTGAAAAACAAAGCAATTTCTCGAGAACAACATTGTATAAAGTTGAACAAATCGCTTTATGGATTGAAACAATCAGGGCGAATGTGGTACAATAGACTAAGCGAGTACTTAGTGAAAGAGGACTATAAGAATGATCCAATCAGCCCGTGTATATTCATAAAGAAATTCGATAAGCGCTTTGTAATCATTGCAGTGTATGTTGATGACCTGAATATCCTAGGAACCTCTGGAGAAATCTCCCAAACAGTTGAATATCTTAAGAAAGAATTTGAGATGAAAGACTTAGGAAAAACAAAATTTTGTTTGGGATTACAGATTGAGTACATTAAAGATGGAATTCTTGTGCATCAAATGGCATATACTGAGAAAGTACTCAAACGATTGAACATGGACCAATCTCACCCATTGTCTAGCCCCATGGTCGTGAGATCTCTTGGTTTGGACACAGATCCTTTTGGTCCTAAGAAGGACGATGAAGAAGTCCTTGGTCCCAAAGTGTCATATCTCAGTGCCATAGGAGCTTTAATGTATCTGGCGAGCCACACTAGGCCAGACATATGTTTTTCCGTGAATCTATTGTCTAGATTTAGCTCATGTCCGACCCAAAGGCACTGGAACATGATTAAACATATTCTTCGTTACCTACAAAGAAAGAAAGACTTGGGTTTATTTTATACTAACCAACCCAAAGAAGGGTTAATTGGTTTTACTGATGCAAGTTATCTCTTAGATCCGCACAATGCTCGATCTCAGAGAGGTTATGTCTTTACACACGGTGGTACTGCTATATCTTGGCGATCCATGAAACAAACGATTGCGGCCACATCGTCCAATCATTCCGAGATATTGGCCATCCATGAGGCCAGCCGTGAGTGTGTCTGGTTGTGGTCCATGACCCAACATATTACAGTCAATTGTGGGATGTCCGAAGGGAAGGAGACACCGACCATCATGTACGAGGACAATGCCGCATGTATAGCTCAACTTAAAGACGGATACATCAAAGGCGATAGGACAAAACATATTCTGCCGAAGTTCTTCTTTACACATGAGTTGCAGAAAGCCGGCGAGGTCCAAGTACTACAAGTTCGTTCAAGTGACAATTCAGCATATCTATTCACCAAGTCACTTCCAACCTCAACGTTCAAGAAGCTTACGCATCAGATTGGGATGCGTCAACTGAAAGACCTTCATTGAGGTACAAAACAGGGGGAGTAATACGTGTTGTACTCTTTTTCCTTAACCATGGTTTTATCCCTTTGGGTTTTTCTGGTAAGGTTTTAATGAGGCAACATCCAAAGCGTATTACGATCTCTTAATGGTTATGACATCCAATGAGGAGTGATATGAACCATATTGTGGACGCCATAACCGGCCCATCAAGTTCCATAGGCGGCGGCCATTTTCCTTTTCCTTATAGGTTTATGATTTGTACTATTTCCTTTTCCTTACCAGTTTAGGTTTTCCTTATCTATTGTGTTTTCCTTATTGGTTTTGGATTCCTTGTAACTCCCTATATAAGGGCACCTTATGTTTATGAATGAATACAGAACTTTTCCCCTAAGTTTCACAACAATATATGTATTTTCACTAATTTTTTTGTTTATTTTTTTGTTTCGTTTGTTTTAACTAATTCATGCAAATTTCAAGAAAAAAAACTAATTCATACCAAATGTATATTTGGTTAAGTATTAATTTTTGCTTGTGTTTCTTCATCATTTGTTTTTCTGGTATAAGCTTAAGTTTGGTGGTCAAAAATGTAAAAAAAAAACAATTCATGAGGTCTATTCTTTTTTTCTTCATTGAACTTAATGAAACGTGAAATATGAACTATGGTTTTTTGTATTAGTCGGAAACTCGTCACATACCATAAATATGAACTATGGTTCTTATTTGCAAAAAAATGCTCTTTGGTTCTTGCTTCGTTAATTTCACGACATCCCTGGATTAAACTGCAAACTTTTGTTGACAAAGATGGTAACATCGACTCAGAAGCAACTTGAATAATGTGGACCTAATTCTTTGAGACTTCGGCTGCTGACATAACCATTCCTCAAGTCTTTGAAACGATAGAAAATCCATCCTTGGCTGAATGGAAAAGGCTGCCACTCGATCTCATTGTCCTCGTGGGCGGTCTTATAGTATGTGGTGACAAAAATTTGAAATTCAAACCTAAGTATGTTAAAATGATGAGGACGTCGCACACTTCCTCAATTTTATTTGGGGCAGGGTGTCACTTCATCAAGACTTTATCGAGGTTGACACTGCCACAACCTACTGTTTATATCTCTGAACCTCTCTCCAAATTGTGGTGACTTAAACAACAAACCACTGCATGTTATGGCTTCCCTGCAACTAATAGCTTTTGAAACAATCCCTACGCTTGTTGAAAGGATTCCCAGACAAAAAAGACCCTGACGGTTGTAACTCAACAATAACTCATTTGCGTCTCCAGGACATACTTGAAGTTGAAGCTAATCTAGAGGTAATAAATTTCCTAGGTAAACAATGTAGTTTTTCTTTGTTAACAAAATCAAAGTTCATAAAATCATTTAGAATGTTTTTTCATGTTTGTAATATTAACATGTTGCTTTTCAGTTTAATGTTTTGGGTGATAATCTAAATTAGGTAGACGAATTGGATGACGGAAAAACCGCTCATTTGGTTAAACGAATGTGACGAAGTCACAAGTTTATGATTACTGATTTTAGTGGTAGAGATGTATCACTTCCCCCTCTCCCTTTACTGGTGAAAAAGGGGTGGGGGGTCAACAAAGGAATCCAATCCACTTTCACGAAAACCTTCTAACAAAGTGACTCGAGGTACACGCAAAGTAAAAGATGAAATTGTTTGTTTTGAACTTCGCCCAAGGATTAAAAATGAGAAGAGGGATGTTCAACAAAATTGGTTTAAAATCTCAACCGATTCATATATACAGTCGCTGGAAGACGAATATAAATTTGCAGATTTAAAAGGATTTCAGGCAAGTTATCATCATTAAAGTAAGGATTTTTTTTATCTTTGTACCAACAAAGTTGAGTAACCAACGTCCAAATTCTAAATCCCCCCCCCTGCCCGCCCTCCGGCCACCGTAAGCAAAGCAGAAGAAAACGCATTATACAACAGCCATAAAAAATTAAGAAACAAGGGAGAAGGTGAAATATTTGAGTCTGAGCAGAAGAAACATAAATATATATGATTAATAATGATGATACAATGATGCATCATAAAGATGCACATATGCATTGATCGGGCATATTTGATAAGCATATAACATTTTGGCAATGTCAAACAGTTTACAATAAAATAAGAAGTCATTGTCTGCATAATGACTTATTATCGAATGTATTCCACGTTGATACATCAGTTAAAACTGCCATGGAAACAATAAAGTCATATGATACAATTTATCTAAATGACTTGTACATGGTTCCTCAAGAAGATGTGCCCACCCATGTACCACAAATCTACTATGTGAATGAGATATCATCCGCGGATCAAGTAAAACCAAAGACGATGAGGTTATACTATATCCCATAGATTTACCATGGTGTTCATTGGTTTAGTCATTTTTACATCATATAAGCATGGTTTACAACCTATAGACAGGATGTGCTCCCTTTAAACTAGATGTACACCAATTAAAATTGTGAGAGATTGATATTTTTCAATTGTTACTCTTGTAGGATGGGGTCGATGAGTTCAAAATGGACAATGTTGAAGAAGATAACCTTCTCGATGGCTTCAAAGTGGAAGAGGTTAGAATGTCAAGCGATGACTTTGTAGCCGAGAAGGAGAATAATATGCCAGATGATGACGTTGTAGTCAAGTAGGGGATAATAAGCCCATAGATTTAGACAAAACCAAATTGGTGCTCGCTATTTGCATACATTTTACTATTGCCACTTGAGGTTGTATTTCACATTACTATTTATTTCATACATTAAGTAATTAAGCATTGTTTTCAAGTACAGCCTAAATTGGAGACACATAAGCATGCAACCTCTATACGTAAGTGTACATCACCCAAACGTAAGCATGCATCTCATATAGTTAAGAATTCATCTCTTGTATTACCTAAAACTAATCATCCATCCCCTACACATAAGTATGCACCCACTGCGATTTGAAATATTACGCGAGACTACCAGAGGTTGCTACTACTGAGGAAGCACATAGACCAAACAAAGGCAAATCAAAAGGGAAATGTGTACCGAAACAAGTTTCTACAACATGTATAATGTTTTTTTTTGTACCGCATGCAACGTTTGCGTTATGTAATAAGCCTTAGCATTTCTAACAATGATTTTGTTTTGGTTGCCATCTCCTACCATTTTATCACCTTGTTTAAAGTACTTTTAATATTGGTCCATGAAAATTCTCATGTAGTATTTTTGATATTTATTGTGTTTAATTATATATTCATTGTCAACCATAAGCAATTACATGTACATAATAAAATTAATCATTTCAGGAAAATGGTTGGTGAAGAATTAATGAATATTGTTGGAACAATGAACTGAATAATTAATGAATATGATTAGAATAATGACTTAATGTGATAAATATATGTTGTGTTGTGTCCAACTTTATCCAAAACCTTACAAGATATAAAAAACATGACCTACAGTTTCCTACTTATTCTTCCAAATTAATGAAGTAGTCTAGAAAATTGTTGAAATTGTTGTGGAGGAAATTTTTTGGCAAGTTGATTCATTCTTTATGGCTGGGAAACGATCGTATGAGCTGGTGCAAGAACCCTAAGTATTAAATAAGTGATACCTCAGAGTGATGTTCATTGATGCAACAAATATTCACATGGGTGGAAGATTCTGTAACTTCTTCGTCAAGTACCTAAATGATGGTAATATAGACACACTATAATACGAAAAGAACAAATTGTGGAAATCTTGTCGGTGCCATCAAATTATAGGGGGAAATGTTTCAGTCAACGTCCAAACAATCCACGCCTATGGATTTTTCAATGTATGCCTTGAAGACACCAAAGCTCGTGAAGCTTCTCGACAATTTTCAGTGATTCACATGGACTTTACGTCTAAAATAGTGAGGAAAATGGAAAAAACTTGGAGGACACAACATCATGGTTCAACACAATTTATATGGATAAATACGATTGTGCATTCAAATATCTGAATGATGATTTCATTCAACTGCCATATTGTCGTTATGAACATGATCCAAACTTTGATCACTTTTGTAACAACTGCAATTTTTTTTGGACATGCCACAACGTTTGTTCCATGTTTTAGGTTAGGCTCCTGTAAATTCATACATTGATATCAATGATCAATGCACCACTATCATGCATGTAATGTCGCTTTTCATATTCTTTGAAACTACGTCAGTGGAGACATATGTTTTTTATAATGAAATATGTTTGAAAAACGGTTGTACATCGTTTTAAATGTCCACTTAGGTTAATGTACACTGACGTTAACATGGTGTACACCTTGAACAACATTCACCATGGTGTATAAATTGTCCACCTTGATAATTGTAAACCGAAATCTAAAAGGTATACATTATATATGCATACACCATAGTAAACTTTTATATTAGTATACTTGGCGCACACCTTGGTGTAACATGTATAGGTTGTACATTTATATGACTGTGCACCTTGATATAACCTTATGATGAGTGTACATTTTTTAAATATGAGAAGTTCACCATAGACCTTAAAAAGTACTTAACCGAGCAAACAATTTTACAAAAGGGTGTACATATTATTCATACACTACATACGGATATTCGACAAATATGAACAAAATGATTTTTTTATAAACTAAAACACCCATCATGGAAAAGGTTCAGTATATGTCATTCGGATGTAACCTGATTGAAAAAACCAACCATATTTGTTCACCTTCTTTTTCTTAACATTTTCCTATTAATTGATAGATAACCCGTTAAAATATATACAATTGAGTAATGATTAGAGTAAAAACAATCTAGTGTTTTTTACCGGAATCTTTCCAGCTGAAAGTTTTTTTTTTGTGGCTATCCAAAAGATCTTCTAGTCATAGATGGCAAAATCACAATTTACTCAATTTACGTAGTACATAGATAATGGCTGGATATGGAATCATCAGTATAACCCCCTTTCTTGTCTCCATCCAATTATGTTTAAATTAGTGTTATCAAACAAAACAAGAGTACTCCATGCCACGAAGTGTTTCCACCGCAATTGCATGCAACATGGAATTTAAAGCTTATGGAATTCAAAACACGAGAAAATTTGGTTTTCCGTACTAACATGACACTCGTATCCACCCGTTTTTAGAGTAACCTCAAATTCCCACTCAGAAACTGGTATCACTAGAAGCCATGTGGATAATTTAAGTTTTTTCGTCATTTCCATGTCAACTTCTTGAGGAATATATTATTATTAGTTAGTTTAATATTATTACATCGTACTCTCAAACCAACGACTTACCAACTGTCTTAAAAATTATAGCAGAGCCATTATAGGACATTCACGCGAAAGAAGTATGAATTTGTTTAATGACCGCTATGGTTGATGTCATCAATTTATTATTTCCTTCCCCACAAATTGTTTTTTCCACTCGAAATGAGACCGTGTCCAGTGTCTAACATCAATGCCCTCCAAATAATCTCAACATCATATATATGTCAGTATGATTTCTTCATATAGCTTCTTAAATTGGATACCCTGAATACTTCAGCTGACCTACCTACCAACTCATTATGCCTTTTTTGAACATGCCTACCACATTTTCCTATAGGTGTTCGAGGCAAAGACCACTATGTGCACAAGATAAGATAACTCTTTAGCAGAATATATAAACTCAGATCTATCAAAAACCATTGTTAAATCACAACCTTCTTTTATGATGGTTGAGAGCTTCTAAAAAAGTCATGACCATGATTCATCATTGATAGACCATGGATTTTACCGACTTTCAGCCATGGTCTATAAGTGTTTAAATATATATTTAATACTATATAGAGTCTATTTACAGTATTTACAGGTTCAGGTACGTTCTAGAGAAATATGGTGATTTTGGAGTCTTTTGAGGTGTAGAGCTGCACAGATGCGTCAGATGTCTAGCTATGGATGGAGACCTTTCAACCGTTAGATTAAGCTCATCTTTTGACAGAAGATAGAGCTTTGAGTTATATTTCCAATGCCACCAGTTTAAGGTCAATCCGCATCTTGTAGCAGAAGTTATGCCCGTTTTCCTGAAGAGTGGTCAGTCTGCCTCGCGAGAGGAAGCTGTCGAGAAGAGAAACGTATGTCGATCGATGCAGAACTCTTGACATCGATCGATATGGATTCCAGAATGCGGGCCGAGCATATTTTATGACCAACTGAAGCCCAGAACCAACCCTAAATTACCAGAATACCCTTGGACGACCAGAAACCCTATTTATGTTATTTATACGCCATTGTTGACGGCTACATCTATCTAAGCTTTCTTTTATTCTTGTTCTTAGTTAGGAGAGAAAGTACGAACTCCTTTAGAGTCCTCCTGGAACTCCATTGGTTTTGGTTTTATATTATTTATGCTTTTCATCTATTCATCTATGATTTCTGTGACAAACTTCATGTCTGAATAGATCCACCTGTTAGGTTTAAAGACCAAATAGGTTAGAGGAATTAGCCCCAACTATAGATTTACTGAGTTGTGATATTCATTGATTGATTGTTCTTAATGCTTTTTTTAGCCTTGCTAACTAGAACATGAACCTAGGAATTTGCATGAGTCAAGCATCCTTGATCATCATGTTCTGAATCTAATCTGTTATGCTAGGACTGGTAGAGAGAGCTAACCGCTGATCTAGAAGACTAGTGAGCATTATCAACCCGCACCTAGGGCTTAGCTAGAAGCATCGATCGATATTGTCTTCTGACAATCAATCGATATTTGCGAAAGGTGTATCGATCGATATCCATATAGGATCATCGATCGACACTTTCTTGTGATCAAAAGACGACAGTTGAGATCCAAGATCTAGTTAGTTAACCAGTGAAACATTGACATCGCTGATCACTGTGATTAAGGAGTTGAGCTCTAATATATCATGCATGCAACTGTTAGGCATCTATATGATTATAATCTCCAACACCTGAATAGAAACCCTAGAACTAACAACCATCCTTCCATCAAACAACTCTCTGCCAAGCTGAACAATTTTCTTGTTCAACTTGTTTACTGCTTTGCTATATTTATTTACTGCTTTTAAACCTATTAGCCTAGCTTAATCAAACTGATTAGATTTAATTGGTTCCCTAGCTCCCTGTGAATTCGATCCCTAAGTACTACAACTCGACCTCTTATTTGAGAGAGTATAAATCACTCCTTATGGTAATTTGAGTGATATCAAATTTGGCGCCGTTGCCGGGGAGCTTTGATCGCCATTAGATCTTGTCTAGTTAGATTTAGTCTAGGTTTTACTATTGTTCTAAAAAAACTAATAAAATTTTTTCTTCTGTTTCATGTACATACATCTTAGTACCGGGAACAACAATGAAGAGAGGAGTTCTAGGTCCTTCAATGAAGGAGCCTTCTGATTCGCGCACGATCCGTAAGTCTACGAAGGAAGAATCGATCGACACCCGACAAACAACAGTGATCGACAGAGCCAATCAAGCGTCGAAAAACACTGTTCATCCGAACATTGTTCATCGGCCACTGTTCATCTCCTGTCGATCGACACTGTTCATCCCGTGTTGATCAACACTATTCATCCCGCGTCGATCGACACTGTTCATCCCGCATCGATCGACACTGTTCGTCCCGACACTGTTCACCGCGACACTGTTCATCCGGCGAAAAACGACACCACCTGTGGGGAGATAGAGAAGATCGAAGTGCTTATACTTAAGGTCGATAAGAATGGGATTTTAAGAGACGAAGAAGGTCGTACTCGCAACAGCGCAGGAGAGTTGATTAATGCTTAGGGTGTTGTGATCCCTGATATGATTGTTGTTGCTGAGATGAATGACTTTTACCTGAGCCGAGAGTTGTATGATTGGGTAGGTCAAGACCCCTTCTAGGGTCTTCCTCACCAAGATCCTAGAAACCACATCGAAAAGCTTAAGGATCTCGTGTCAAGGAGCGAGCAGAATGAAGTGTCTGAATACCACATGCTCTGCAAGATCTTCCCCTATTCTATCTCTGGGGATGCATTCAGATGGTTCAGTCAACTACAACCAAGATATCTAACCAGCTGGGATGACATTGAAAGAACCTTCCTTTACAAATTTCTTGATGATGTTGAAGCAACTCGAGAAAAGGAGAAGAATGATAATGGGACAGGTTCTTGGCATCGTTAGATGAGGAGTATATGATTCCAATACAGCTGCTCGACGACATTATGGCAAAAAGGGATGAACAACATGGATTTGGAGAGCCGAGCAAAGTAGAAGAATTTGATACAAGTGATCCGACTTCAGCATCGTTCGACAGCAGTACCTCAGAATCGATCAACATCGACACCTCAAAAACGATCGACACAGACTTTTGTCATCGATCGATACCACTCGAAATCCCTGAAAGATCGAGTTGTCCTCAGGACATTGCAGACTCGACCCATAAGAGCACTGATGTATCAAGTTGTTCTCCTTCCCCAGAGGTAGAAAAAGGGATCACCATGGAAGATTCCTTGGAGCTAAAAGAGTTCTTGGAGATGGAGGATGGAGAAAAGCTTGAAGATTTGGATTCGAGTAGAGAAGTTACTATGGAAGACTTCTTAGAGCAGGAGGAATGGCTTGAAGATATGGATCAGAATTTGAAGAAGAAGCTTGATGACGATCAGCATACTTCGAGAGGAGATCTAGAAACTTCAAAGGCTAGCATCGATCGACACCAACCTGATGAGATAGATCGACAACCACCCCACATAATCGATCAACACCCACCCGACATTGATCGACTCCGCCAACCACTTATCGATCGACACCACCCACCTAATATCGATCGATTCCCATTGCTAGACGTTCCGCCAGGTTGCATAATTGAGATGGAACCGATTGAGGAAGGGATGTACATGTCCAAGACTTCACACCTTGCTGTCCCTAAGCATCAGACACCACCTATCTGGACAGAAGAAGCTGCTGAGTGTCACAAAAGAATGAAGAGGATACATGATCATGTGAAGATTGTGGTTCCATGCACTGTATTTGAAGCTGAATCTCCTATTCCACCTGATAGAAGTATGCAGATCAGTTCTTACATTGAGGTTTTGGATGATCATCAGCACGTAGAAGCTTCTCGGAGAGGGTTGCGATTTAGAGATTAAGTCGATAAGGGCCCAGCAGAAGCAACATCGATCGACACCGACCGAGTACCATCGAACGACACAAACAACCCGGCATCGATCGACACTATCACCTCAACATCGATCGACACTGGACGTATATCAGAGCAGAAGGAGTTCGATGTGTGTGGAAATCTTAGGGATGGAGATACCACCACGCGATCAGACAAGTCTAGGGGAAAGAAGAGAAGGAATTGGAAGAAGAGAAAAAGGATTATGGGTGATTCTCAGTTATCATTGATTCCCCACTTCTCAGATGCTTCTCAAATCCATTTGCAAAGGTTCGAGCACTCCTTATTGCTGAGATGATAGACAAAGGAGAAGAGTCTATGGAGGAGGCTTTCACACAAGAATGATAAAGCTTCAGAGAGCAGACATTGAGACTTGTTTTGGAGCATGTTTTCATTCTCATCCGGACTGAATCATATCTCCAAAGTCAAGCTAAATGACTATAACAAAGCGCTGAGTGGGAGGCAACCCACTATAAGGTAATTTCTTTCGGTTTAGTTTAGATTGTTACTGATTAAAGTTTTTATTTATTGCAGGTCAAAAAAAAAAGGTGGATGAACAGTAACGATGGTACTGTAGCAACCGCACTGTAGCATCGATCGACACTGTGGCAAGGAAATCGATCGACACTGTAGCAGAAAATCGGGAGTTACTGTAGCTGTGATATTGTATAAGGGCACTGTAGCAGTCACTGTTCATCGAAAAAAAAATATATAACTATTTAGAATTGGTTTTATTAGTTATCTATTACTAACTTTTAGTGTTTTATATATGTTAGGTAAAAGGAAAAATCCGAGGAAGACGAGTTCGCAAGAGGATCGACGATGGCTGCGCAGCATCGATCGACAGAGCATCACTAGCATCGATCGATCGCCACTTACCTGTGTCGATCGACAGAGCTTGAAGAGTATTTATCGCCACTTAACTGTGTTGGTTGGCACTCACATCAAAGTCAGGTATACCGTTTTTCCTTGTTACATATTGTCCTTATGATTTATTTTCCCACCAATCTTAGACTTTATAACACTGGAGATAGTGTTGTTTAAGTCTGGGGGAAGTTCTATTAATATTATGTTTTAGTTAGCTATTTAGAGTAATAAAAAACAGAAAAGATCCGAGTAGACGATTCCTCAGCATATCGACCGATGGGACCAGCTCAATATCGATTCAACTATCGATTGTCTCTTCATGGTGTCGAATGATTGCTCTAGCCATCGACCGATGAGACCATGTCGCTATCAGTCGACAGCACTTCATCAACAACGATCGATTGTCACTTCATTGTGTCGATCGACACTGAGCAGGTTATCGTTCTTACTTGTTAAATTATGTACTTATGTTTATGTTATTACCATAACTCCAACTAGATATACACTGGGGACAGTGTAATTTAAGTCTGGGGGGATGTTTACTGATATTTTCAAAAGAGTTTTATTGAGTCAAGAAGAGGATAATGAACTTATTAGATTTTTGCTTGTTATCTAACCACTCTTCAGCACCATTCTAGACTTATTGATTGCAGATAGTACTAAAGTAACTAAAGTGGATCAACCTGTCTCACACTTGTTGAGATTGTTTGAAAGAACCAAAGCTGACCTCCAACACTAAACCTGACACAACTGCTTGTCTTGGGGCTTGGTATACATGGGATTGGATTCTTCAAACAAGTCTGGAAGGTAAAATCTTGTGTAGATTTATCACATTTTCTCTCTCCATTTCGACGCTAGATTTATAGGTAGAAAAATTTATTTTCAAAAAAAAAAAAAAAAAAAACGAAAAAGAAAGAAAAACAAAAACAAAAAGAAAGAAAAAATATAAGTTATATATATATAGGTGTTAGTTAGGTGGAATCCGAATAGGACTTGGTGGCTACAACCATTAAGGCTTGCTTCATAAGGATTCCACCAAAAAGAATTCGAACGGGACTTTGTGGCGGCAATCATCAAGGTTCGATTCACATGAATTCTTGGATATAGGTCAAAAAGAAGTGAACAGGACTTGGTGGCAACCACCATTAAGACTTGATTCATTGAAGCTTGTCCATTCTTGGTTAATGATCTAGCAATATAAGCAGACTTTGACTAAAGAGAGAAATTAGTAGAGAGAAAAGATAGGAACTAACTTTTACCTGCAGGTCCAGATACTTGTTTGAAAATCCTTGCATCCTGTGATTGATACTCCCACGGTAAAGCCTGCACTTTTATTTATGTTAAGAAATGAGGTTGGTAGAGGGGAATGTGAGACAGGATTTGCTAAGTTGTTGGCTAGGTGAATTTGGTTGCTAAGCTAGGATATGGTATAATGTGCTTTTGTGATTATGACTTCTTAGATGTGGATTGCAATATCGAAGAGGTGGTGATTCTAAGTTTTAAATCATCTGAGTCCCTGCTGTTTCTAAACCTCTTTCAGAGAGACTGCCCGTCTGTTTTGCTTGAGGACAAGCAAAAGGGTAAGTCTGGGGAGTTGATAAACCATGGATTTTACCGACTTTCAGCCATGTTCTATAAGTTTTTTAATATACATTTAATACTATATAGAGTCTATTTAGAGTATTTACAGGTTCAGGTACGTTCTAGAGAAATATGGTGATTTTGGAGTCTTTTGAGGTGCAGAGCTGCACAGACGCATCAGATGTCTAGCTATGGATGGAGACCTTTAGACCGTTAGATTAATCTCATCTTTTGACAAAAGATAGAGCTTTGAGTTAGCTTTCCAATGCCACCGGTTTAAGGTCAATCAGCATCCTGTAGCAGAAGTTATCCCCGTTTTACTAAAGAGTGGTCAGTCTACCTAGCGAGAGGAAGCTGTCGAGAAGAGAAACTTATGTCGATCGATGCAGAACTCTTGACATCGATTGATATGGATTCCAGAATGCGGGCCGAGCATATTTTATGACCAACTGAAGCCCAGAAGCAACCCCAAATTACCAGAATACCCTTGGACGACCAGAAGCCCTATTTATGTTATTTATAAGCCATTGTTGACGGCTACATCTATCTAAGCTTTCTTTTATTCTTGTTCTTAGTTAGGAGATAAAGGAGGAACTCCTTCAGAGTCCTCCTGGAACTCCATTGGTTTTGGTTTTATATTATTTATACTTTTCATCTATTCATCTATGATTTCTGTGACAAACTTCATGTCTGAATAGATCCATGTTGGGGTCGAAAACGGTTACGACGAAGTTAACGTCCTAATCCCCGAAGAAGAAAAACATAGAAAAATTCTTCGACAAATACTTTTTCGAAATAGATCTTTCTTTACGAAAAGCTTTGCGGAGGAAACGCGAGTCATCGGACAAGAGCCCGAAAAGGATCGTTACGCAGCGACCGATATTTTCTTCTAACAATCGATCGATATTTGCGAAAGGTATATCGATTGATATCCATATAAGATCATCGATCGACACTTTCTTGTGATCAAAAGACGACAGTTGAGATCCAAGATCTAGTTAGTTGACAAGTGAAACATTGCCATCGCTGATCACTGTGATTAAGAAGTTGAGCTCTAATATATCATGCATGCAACTGTTAGGCATCTATAGGATTATAATCTCCAACACCTGAATAGAAACCCTAGATCTAGCAACCATCCTTCCATCAAACAACTCCCTGTCAAGCTGAACAATTGTCTTGTTCAACTTGTTTACTGCTTTGCTATATTTATTTACTGCTTTTAAACCTATTAGCCTAGCTTAATCAAACTGATTAGATTTAATTGGTTCTCAAGTTCCCTGTGAATTCGATCCCTAAGTACTACAACTCGACCTCTTATTTGATAGAGTATAAATCACTCATTCGGATAATTTGAGTGATATCAATCATTCTCACGGTTTACAAAAACACAACCAATATGGAAATTTCTTCTTGTCTACTTGCAGGTAGGAGACAACCTTTGTACTTCCATAATATGTGCATACCATCCACCACAATTACCTTCCAGGAATGCTTCCACCCGTCAATGCATGCTTTCAACGCCATGAAAAAAAACTCAAACCTTGTTATTTCCTTTTCATCAATTTTTGTTTTGATCCTAGTAATATTACGAGATTGGCATATTTAAGTACATGGTAATATTGTGATAGCAACTTGTAAGAGTCTCATCTATTCCGCGAGCAGCAGAAATTGCTAACTCTTTCGCTTTACAGTATTTTCAGTATGTTGCTTTAAATACAAATTTAGTGTGGAGGGTCTCTAGTAGCTCAACTGTATGCGGTCCGGCTTGTAGTGTTTCATACTTGGATCTCAAAAGGGTAAATATAACTTGAGACGAAGTATGTTTCTTATATTTTCCTCTCAAATCAGCCACACATCCATGGTCCTCGAAATGCTTTGCCATAACATAAAAACTGCACCTTTGTCAAAACATTTTGCAATTATGTAGTCTTTTGCATGATGGTTAAACATGAACCTGAAAATATTGGCAAAGACACATATCCCTATGGTTATCTTAAAATGCTATTAGTTCCTAGAAACCTTACCAAAGTAAATATTTTAATCTCCTTGACTAAAGTCAATTTCGTCGACGTTGTAACTGTTGGAAACCATGTCATTGAAGTAAGGTTCAATATCCTCAAAGCCATATGATGTCATACAACTAATCCTTTTCTTAAACCACAAAGCCACTTGTCACTAATAACCAAAACTTTTGAAGTGTTCTGAATGCTAGAATATCCTTGAGGGATGGGATATACATCCTCGGAAGTGTCATGAATACCAGAACAAGATTAAGGAAGCGGAACAACAAAATCGGCACACTGAATTTCTGATGATGGTTGTTGGTTCTTTGGAGGGGTTACGAGAACTATTTCTCCACTTCCAGCTCCATAATAATTTATTTCATCATCAAGACCATCAAAGCAATTTATGGACACACATAAGTAATCTTGTGCTTCATATATGAATTCTCCATACTAGGGGAACATGCCTTTCTAGACCCACAAAATACATTTCTTTCAAAATGTTGCTTCTCTGATCATGATACACCGTTTTGGCTTAAAGACTGTTGATTCACCCTTTAACTGAAATTTCATAAGTTTGCTGCTGACGTACACGTCAACTTTATTTGGTATTTCCTCCTATTGATGGACCTCACTCGTTATCCTTATCATCGTCCGACAAAACGCCCGTTAACACAAATTCGTTCCAGTAATCCTAGTCATAATATTCCTCATAGTCTTCATCTAATTCATCATTATATGTTGTGTATTCTGTATTTTATTTTTTGTCTACTTTCTTATCATGTTCATTGGCTATGCCATCTTCTTATATTAACACATTTTATTGATTAGCAAAAATAGCTTTTAATGCTTCTACATGCCCCAATATAATATTTTCGTCAAGCACTTTCCTATCACCTTCAACACCTTGATCACCATTAAACACTTCTATAGAACCTTCAACACCTACGAATGTAATGTGTAAGAAATCATCTCTTTGGTCTCATGAATAGCAGTTTGCCTTCAACGTACTCCTTAAATGTAAAAAACAAGTTTACTCATTTGCCTGCCTTTTGAACCGATTTAAAGATTTTGTAATCGACGTTGTTCGCAATATAAACTAGTGCATCTCCTTCCCCATTCCGAACATATACACCATCATCACAATAGGACATTTCAATAAAAACAACAGCTATCGTCCATAAAATAATCCTAAAGAATCATCTCTTTCAACATATCAACACATGTTATTAGCTTCACATGGACTGCTCTGCCCATCCTATTATTGTAGGCCAATCTGAGAGTGTACAATATATAAGGTAACTTTTCAACCTTGTTTAGGCGCGTGTACAAGTACAACTCCCAAGTTATTATGTAAACTTCACAATTTTTAAGGTAAATAACTTATGCATAAACTTGTTCTTGTCAAACAACAAGTTATAGGGTAAATGCCTCAAGGTTATGGGTAACAAGAACAAAATGAAAACATAAAAGTTCTCTCTTATCATAGGTTACACATTTACCAAATATAAATTTAAACTCACCCATTTACCAATATAAACGTAAACTTACCCATTTCTCAGTTCCAAACATAAAAGCGTCATAATCAAAAACTCACTGTTGATATACCATGGATTTTACCTGTTTTAGCCATGGTATATAGATGTTTTATGAACTATTTATTATGTTTTGGAGTCTTTTTAGAGTGTTTACAGGTTCATGAGTGTTTTGGAGATATATGGTGATTTTGGGGTATTTTGGAACAAAAGCTAGAAGAAACTCGTAGACGCCCATCGAACCAGTCCAGACTCGACATTCAGAGTCAACCGTCGATCAACAGACAACTCTTGTCGTCGATCGACAGCAGAGAGCGCAAAGCCCGACTTGGTTCCCAGCCGACTTATAACCCAAGTTCCACATCATTTATAAGATTACCACTGGCCAACTTTGACCTAATATTTATGTGCTCTGCCATTGTTTTGGGCAACACACGCTTTCAAACTTTTTACTTTACACAGCAAATCATATCTAGGGTTTTTAGTAGTTTGGAGAGAAGATACAAGAATCCTTTAGAGATTTGTATAGGAACTCCAGTTTTTCTACTCAATTCTATTTATGCAATTTATTCAGATATTTGGTATGTTTTGCTTTGCTATGTCTGAGTAGTCATTCTTGTTAGATTTAGGGATTAGAAGTAAGGTTATGAGGGATTAACCCAAATATAGATACGCTAAGGTGATAAGATTTTCTTCATAGGAATTGCTATTAATGCTTGTGTTCTAGAGTAGTTAACTAGAACCCTGAACTTAGGATAATTAGGCGCAAACGAAAGCATGGTCTTTTACCTGAAATAATTCCCCTGAGCTAGGATTGATAGAAACAAGCGACAGCTGATTTAGTAAAACTAGTGAACCAATCGACTCGGTAACGCTTGACTAGGTAAACATCGAGCTGACGCTAGCCACATAGCGTCGATCGACGTTCAAACTATATCAACAAGCGACAGCTGAGATATAGACTTAGATCAACAGAATTTATTCGCACGCGGAAGCTGGAATATATTGTCATTAGAATTTGTGTTCTAGGATTGAAACCTTAGCATCTATATCATTATAATCCCAGTTACCTGAAACCCTAAATCTAGTTATTTCTCATTATTGTTTACAACCTCAAATCAATCAATCAACCAAACAACTGCTTTATTCACCTTTGCTATTTATTGTTAAATTGCTTGCCTAGCTTAATCATAAACTTGTTAGGATCTATTGTGTGCTTTAGCTACTTTTGGATTCGATCCCTAAGTACTACAACTGAACCTTTTATTTGAGAGAGTAAAATACTCATTGGTGTAATTTGAGTGATATCAAATTTGGCGATGTTGCCGATAGCTTCGATCGCCATTAGATCTTATTAATTAGATTTAGCCTAGGTTTTTATTGTTACTGAAATTCTTATAAAAAAATTTCTTGATCTCTTTCAGGTGCATGCCCAGCAGTACCAGAAGCAACAAGGAAAAATCATTGTTATTCTCAGACCATGCGAACGCACAATCCGCAAAGAGAAACAAGCCACATCGATCGACAACAACCCAAATCCGTCGACTGACAGTTGTGAGCTACCGCCGATCGATACTTCTACCCAAATATCGATCCACATCCGTTCACGAGACATGGTCGTGACTTTAGTTTTGGTACGAAATGAGAATGGAGACATGCATGACCAGGAGGGTCATCTGCGTAATGCAGCAGGTCAGATGTTAGATGATCAGAGGGCTGCAATTCCTGATCATGATGCTGATGCCGCCGCATCCAATGCTCAGGCTGTAGGTGATGAAGCACAGGCTGCTCGACCCAAAACGTTGGCTGACTACAACCATCCAGATCAATACTATGCAAGAGATCTGCTATTCGTCCTCCATCTATTCAAAGGAACGATTTCGAGTTGAAGCCTTAGTACTTTACACTTGTGGGACAGACACCCTACTGTGGTCTCTCACATGAGCATCCTATGGACCATCTGAAGCGGTTCGAGAATTTGGTTTCTGCCATCAAATCCATGGAGTCCCTGAGGACTATCTCTTTTGCAAGCTCTTCAAGTACTCACTATCTGGAGATGCTTCGCACTGGCTCAAGCAGTTACCACCAGGATCTCTTACATCCTGGATTGACGTTAAGAATGCATTCCTGCGTAATTTCTTTAATGTGGGACGCGCTGAAGAGTTGAGAAGCAAGATTTGTACATTAACATAAGGGCCTATGGAGTTATTCAAGAGCTCTTGGATGGGATTCAAGTCCTATCAGAGAGATTTTCCACACCATGGATTCAATGAAGTGCAGCTGCTCAACAATTTCTTCAGAGGCATCACGCTGGCATATCAGATGGCGTTGGACACTGCTAGTGAAGGAAACTTCAACACTACGAATCCAGAAGAGGTTGTGTGACTCATGGAGAACTTGGCATCCAACAATAGCACAAAGAACACTGATTTTGAGCGGAAGATTTTGGCCACTACTCTTGGAAATGAGTAGTTGGACGATTTCAAAGCTAAGCTGGATAGTGTTCATAAGCTTCTCAAAAAGCATGTTAGTTTTGCAGAAGATGTAGAAGCTGTAGACGTCAATAGTGACAGAAACGACGAGGAAGATGTGAACTTCATCAGAGTGGATACAGAAACTCCTATGGCAAAAGACAAAGGAGAAACTACAACCGGAGTTCGCATTACCAGAAACCCTAAAACAACAACTACAACAGCAGCAACAAACCCTATGAAAACTCTTCTTACATGTTGAGGAAAAACTTGATCAAGTTCGTCAGGGCTAGCAGCAGCTGATAGTGGATTTCAATGGAAAGATAGATGTTGTCTACACCCTGAACACAAAGTTGAAACTTTGAGCACACATGTGAAGAAGTTGAAGATGCAGGTGGTTCAGACAGGAGAAGCTATTAAGAGGCAAGAAGCCTTAATCAAGGGTAAAGGAGAAGAAACACTGAAACACCACGTGAGTGCCATAATAGATAATGATTTATGGCAAGTGGTTAAGACGGATAAGCTTCAAGAGTCGACTTTGAAGTTGAAAGCTCCATGAGTTTCGGCAGTTCACACTGGTGTCGATAGACACCAAGAAACAAACATCGATCGATGGAGTCATCAGAGCACCGACCGACACATCATGTCCAGCATCGATCTACACCTTCTTCGGAATCCATTGCATTTTTTGAAACAGTGAGGATCATGACTCACGAGGGGTTTGCAGCTCGACACCCTCATCCACCCCCAACCCTACCTGTGTCACCACGGAAGACATCGATCGGCAACAACAATCATCCGCCGATCTACACCATACATTAGGCAACAATCGACAAGAGTCCTCCAGCGTAGATCGACTCCCGCCTTTCACTTACCGAGTGCGGTTACCTAGCATTGATGTAGCCAGACTGAATGCATTCAGAAACCCATCTAAACATTCAAAGACATCAACAGACAAAAACAGTCTGTAATCTGAAGATGCACCAGAGCCAATGGTGGTTGAACAGGCTACTGTGGGACGAACCTTGAGAAAGAGATCCAAGCATCTGAAGAGAGGAGCTACTGAGAATGAGATAGATAACTTCACTAAAAGGGTTCTCAGGATACCCATAAGCCATTCGATGAGGATTACTCTACCCACAGATTGTGGATGTTCTTCAGAGAAACCATAGAAACTGAGAAGGACATTGAGAGGATGTTCCATCAGGTCAGAGAGAAGATGAGACAGAGGATTACACTGAAGAAGAAGAGTGATCGTGGAAATTTTGTAGTACCGTGCTTGATAGGAGGCATTGACTACCCTAGTGCGTTCTGCGACATAGGTTCTTCAGTCAGCATTCTACCTAAGGTGATGGTAGACCATCTAGGTCTGGAGATAGAGCCTTCGAAGGATTCGTTCACTTTTGTGGACTATTCTCAGAGGAACTCAGGAGGAATCATCAGAAACCTTCAGGTGCAGATTGGTAATGCTCTAGTTCTGGTAGACTTCCATGTCCTGGATATCAAGTTCAACTGGAATTCTTCTCTACTACTCGGGAGAGCCTTCATGGCTACTGTAGGAGCAGTTTGTGACATGCAGACCAACAAGTTGTGCGTCACTTAAGTGTGTTGATTGACACTGACATCAGCCGGCATGTATATCGTTTTCCTTGTTACATTGAGTACTTATGATTTATGTTCTCACCAAACTTCGACTGAATAAACACTGGCGACAGTGTTGTTTAAGTCTGGAGGAAGGCTTATTGATATTGGTTTATTTTTGAGTCGTATAAAATACAAAAATATAAAAATTGTTTTTATTATGTTTTATCGAGTCAAGAAAGGGATTAATGATATTATTACAATTTAATTATTACTCTAACCACTCTCTAGCACCATCTAGATTTCTTGATTACAAGATGTATTATATGGAAACACCGTAGTGTATCACATGTTACTCACATCCACACTTACTGAGAATGTCTAGAGAAACCAAAGCTTACTTCCAACGTTAATCTACTTTTTACTCACTTGTTTTGAGGCTTCGTATACACTGGATCAGAGTCCTCCTGGAGTTTGGAAGGTATTAGACTTAGTGTCTCTGGTTTTCCTTTTACCTCTCTTAAGCATCCATATTATAAAAGATTGAGATGATTATATGAGATGCATAGGGGTAGGTACATTACCTATGACCTCACATTTCTAATTCAAAGGAATGATCACACATCGTTGGAAGTGAGGGGTATGTACATTACCAATGACCCCACTATTCGCCTACACTTTACCAAATAATAAATAAATAAATAATCAGATTCAGGAAAGAGAGAAGAGAGAAGGAAAGAACCATAAAGAGTTACATGTTGGTCTAGATACTTGCTTGAGTTGATTCCATGTGTCCCATGATCGATACTCCCAAGATGTAGCTACACATTTATATTTATGCAGAAATGAAGTCAGTATAGGGGTATGTCAGGCGCTATCAGTGGAGTTGTGTGTTGTATGATATGGTGACTAAGATAGAGTGTAGTACATTGAAACATCTCTAAGGTTAGTATTGATTCATTACCATCCATTCATATTTGCAGAAGTGACAATAGTAATTTTCAATTATGTGAGTCCCTGTTATCTTCAAATCTCTTTTATAAAGACTACTCTTTATTTTGCTTGAGGACAAACAAAAGGAAAAGTCCAAGAGAGTTGACATACAATGGATTTTACCAGTTTTCAGTCATATATATAGTTGTTTTAGAGTGTATTTATTATGTTTTGGATTCTTTTTAGAGTCTTTACAGGTTCATGTATGTTTTGGAGCAATGTGGTGATTATGGAGCATTTTGGAGATAAAGATAGAAGAAACTCATAGCTGTTCAGAGAACTAGCCAGAAGCGACATTTAGAGTCAACCATCGATCGACAAACACCTTTTGTCGTCGATCGACAACGACGCGCAAGAACGGGCCAACTTGTTCATGGCCGACTTAAAACCCAAGTTCCACATAATTACAAGAATTACCACTGGTCGACTTTAACATAATATTTATATGCTCTGCCATATATTGGGCAACACGTGCGTTCTTATTTTCTATTATTGACAGCATAAAGTTTTAGGGTTTTTAGTAGTTTGAAGAGAAGGTCCAAGACTCCTTCAATTATTACATCTCTCCTATTTTTCGATTACTTTTTGCATTTTTAATTTATTTTAATTTCTTAAAAAACGCTAAAATTGTTAACCACTACGCATGCTCTAAGTCCTATTTTCTATAAAATGTTGTAGCATTCCGGGAGTAAATGGAGCTGCTGATACTTATCCTAGATTTCATTTTTCTAAATTGCTTTGCTATGGACGGCGGTGGTCCGTGTGTCAGAGGTGGGTATATCCGACCCGTGTTATGCAATAATGCGGCAATGTTCACGTTTTTACATTGACTTTTTCTTTATAATTCAGAGTATCTAAATTCAAAAACCCGAGTAAACTGGGGATTAGTTTATCAACATGTAAGCCCGGTTGATTTTTTTTTTTTTTTTTTTGCTAAAAATGTAAGCCTGGTTGTTTTACGTAGAAGTTAAATATCTACGTAGATAAATAAATTTATATGATAGATTTTGAATCTAGAATCTTTAACATTTTTCTAAACCCATTCTACACTACAATCACATCCGCAAGGTTTACATAGACTTCTTAGTAACTCTTTTGTTTATTTTGTCTTTTGTAAAATATTTTGTAACGTTTAGTTTAAATTTTCAAATCTAGTTATTTTATTATTTATAAATCTAATATTTATACTTTTTTCAGTGTGCTATATGCTTAGTTTTTATCATTTTTCTTATTACATAAATTCTTCTTTATTTAAGGTGAGAATCAGTTTCTAAAGCTGATATCAATCAAGAACCATGTTTTTGTTTCTTTCGTATATTGCGGCCGAAGCGAAAGATCTGCAAAATTTCGTCTTTTTTATTTTATCAAAATCACTAATTTTATAAATTCAACATTTGAAATTTGTTGGTGTTTAAAATACAGAAAAAAAAAAAATCATATTCATAGTGGTCCTACAAATGGCTTATATCAACTTGAATGAATGGCTTAGAAAATTGTCAACAGAAAAATATTGGCTAAAGTCCAGTCTGGATCATTATGTGCACATTAATGATTGATCTATAAAATATGCGGTCGATAATAAAAAGATGAAATAGAAAAAAAGAAGAAGAATTTGTTACTTAATATGAGAGCCAGGGGATCGAAATGAGTAGAATTTGGATGTAACAAGAAACTGATAAGTTGAGAAAAAAAAAACAAGAAACTGATAAATTCAAATTAGCAAAAACAAAATTGATAAATTTTATAGTCGAACAAAAACAAAAATTACGCACCTTAAAAAAAAATATGCGGTCGATAATAAAGATGAAAAAGAAAAAAAAAGAAGTTGTTACTTAATATGAGGGCCAGGGGATCGAAATGAGTCGAATTTGGAGTAACAAAAAATTGATGAATTCCAAATTTTAGAAAAGAAAAAAATTGATAAATTTTATAGTTGAATAAAAACAAAAATAGCGCATCTCAAAGCAATATCCATATCTACCCAAAAAAATTGACTGTCTGATTATTGGAGCTTTCAACTATACTAAACAAATCTACGCATTATACAATGTAAAATACAACGACACTTTTAAGATCAGAAACAGAAAAATATATGGACAACAATTATTGATGAAACTCAGTTTCCACCATAAATGGTAATGGAAATATGGATTTTATAAACTAAAAGTATAAAACTAATGAATCTTGATTGAAAGTGCATGCCACTTGTATCTTTGTGTAATAACACTGTTTTACCTTTTTTAATATAATAAAGAGTATTTTAATTACAAAATGCTTTTTAAAATTGTTTTCCTAATTTCGATGATTCACATCACTTTTATAGTTTTAATAACTAGACACATCATAATCACATTAATATCACGATCAGGTCTCTTCACTAAAAATAATCATTTCAATACATTTCTTTTTGTATCCATAGGTACTCTACTGATTGAGTGCTTCCATTATGTTTTTGTTAGAAAATACCAAACAAATTCAATAACAGAATTGCTCTAATACACTATATTTTATCCAAAATTTAAAAATTGAAATATACAAATTAAAAGTGTAAGAAAGTTTTTATGTAAATGCTAAATTATATCCAAATCAAAATGAAGAATTGATGTTAAGTAATCTCTTTTGGATGAATGAATAAAAATTACATTTTTTTGTTTTTGATAACTAAAAGTGTATGGGCCTTCGGTCCAAATAATCTTTCAGGCTCGGGATCCGTCTGATGCTAATTGCTATCAGACCTGTCTCTAGAGGTGTGTCTAAAGTGCTTTTGCATTGGGTCTCAAAATTTTTAGAAAATTTAAGTTATAATGTAGGACCCGTTTTTCAAATTTATGACCCTTTTTCAAATTGTTTTGTATTGTTCATGCACCGGGCTTCATAAAACATTGAGACGGACTTGAATATCATATATGACGTAAAACATCTTTCCCGCAGTGGATTAAATCTAGGAGCGCAACAACATCGACGCATGTTATTAAACCAATTGGACTACTACATCATTGATATAAATGTTACATTTAGTAAATGAAGAACGATGGGAGATTTATTTCTTCACTCAACAGTTAATAATTACTTTTTTTATGTTTGTCGTTTTTTTTACAGTATTATCTCCGGTGCTTTTTCCCTATTTTTTGGTTAAACCAATATAAAAAAGTAGGGTCGTTTGTCAAAAATAAACCAAATTTTAAATTTGAATGCAAATATATAGCTCAAAGTTAATTAAATACAAAATAACTTAAAATGATAGTGAAGCTATCCTTTTATTACTAAACCAAAAGCATGTGAACATTTTGTTATTATAATCCTGAAATGTTTTTCGATTGTTGATGACAAAAAAGTCTTTTAAAAAGAATAAAATATATTCATGCATTTTAACTTTGAATTAATTTTAAAAATTAAGAGAAATATTTTGTTGGGAATTAAATTGAGATCATGTAAATACAAACAATTGTAAATCATGTAATTTAAATTTAATAAAAACTGAACCATGTCATAATTTAAGTTTAATAATTGACTTAAATACTTAGTTTAATATATCTTCTACTGCATGAATAATTAACTCGATGGATTGACTTTACTTAGTTTAGTATATATATGTATATATACATCTGAAAGTAAAGTCAAATCCATCGAGTTAATTATTCGCCAAATACAAGTTATATTAAACTACATATTTGAATTAATTATTTATGTAATAAATATTTATTTTATGTTCTCAATGAAATTTTAGAGTATTTTGGTTACTTATTTGGGAGTGAGTTCGGGTCTTGTATGAGTATTTTTTTAGAATTTTGAAAATTTAGAGGATTTTAAGATATTCATTTGGGTTCGGGTTTGGTTCCGTTAAAAATCCATAACCCAAAATATCATAAAAACAAGTCTTATTCAGTATTTATATCGGATTTGGTTTGAATTCATTTTTATTGGGTTGGATTCGGTTCAGGTTTCGGATTCACTTTATTCGGTCACCCCTAGATTAGATTATGGAATTTACAGATCAGTTGCGGAATTAGAAATAGTTATATATAATTTATTTTTATTTTTAAATTTGAATTTGTTTTTTTTGTAGATGGCTCATGGGAACAGAGGGAAACGCCACATTATAGTGATATTTTGGAACGGGACATGTAGGCACATCTAGTTTGGGCCCTTCTTCAGATCTAGAAGTCTTCATGGGCTATCAGTCTTAGAGAACTCCACCACCACCACCTGCTCCTGCTGCACCTCTGGTTGCCCTCATTGCAGCAGCGGCTGCTCCCCCTCCGGCTCCTGATGCGCTTCCAGCCCTTGCAGCCGGAGTTCATCCAGAAATTTTGGTGCCTCCAGTTGAAACTTATGCACGATATACCATCGATGATCTTCTCACCCAGCCAGGACAAAAAGGATAAGAGGTTTTGGACCCTGATCGACCACCAAACATTTGCTGATATGTATATTTTTACTTTTATTATTTATTTATATATATATATATATATAACATTTTCTACTTAATTTAACTAATTCTATTATTTTCTAGGTAGGAATCGATGATCGTTTCACACGGAGAGTTTCGACATGATGAAGGGTTACTTCGTCCGAACTAGAGTTTTACTCCCAAGCACATTAGGCTCGTGTGGTTCAAATGTTTTGTGGTAATTTTTTATTTTTAAATAATTTTAATAGTTTTTTTTCTTTTGAAGATCTAATATTGTTTTTATATATTCTTCCCAACAAAAATGGAATTGGTCCATAGGCATCAAAGAGAAGGTAAAGGCAGCCTTTGTTGCTAAGAAAATATATGCTTAGCAAACACTGTCCCAGATTGGAAGGACCGTTGGGAGTTCAAAGGCGATAACGTGAAACCCGCCTCACTCACGAAGAACGTTTGGGATGGTCTCGTCCGCTAATGGACCACCCCACACTCGGTCTGAGTCTCCGTGCAGTACTATACTTCCCGTATGATGAGGGATGCAGGCATACATTTTCCTATGACTCACACTACCGGCCAGGCACTCCAGGCCGATGTCCGTTTATAATTTGTAAGTGATTTCAATATATTTTGTTTTCTTTATTATATTTTAAATTGATTCTAACTTTCAATCTATTTTCAAGCCGCAAAGGAAGAAGAACTACCATCTCTTTTCAAAAAATTTGAGGCAACACGCAAGACACAGACGGGAGTTTTTCGGGGATCCTAGGTAAGAAAAAGATCCACAATGACATTATTTCCAGAATGGAAGAACGTCAGATTTAGTTGACGCAATAGTCTCCGAATGAGTTACCCGTCCAGTTGTCCACACAAGAGGTGGACAAAAAATTTGAAGAGGTAAAATACTAATTATTTTTCTATCTTAATTTAATTATTTTTTATTTCATATAATTCAAATATTTTATTTTTGTTTCTTTTCAAGGTTGTACCTAAAAACAGATGGCGCTGGGAATAGGATCCGTGAACAATTTCTCGAGGGCGACATCATCTTATTCCTAGAGACAGGATGAAGATTCGTCTCATATACAGGCTGATTTGGATGTGACGAAAGCTCACTTGGAATCTGTCGAAGACCTCTTTGACATGTTTGCCATCAAAAACCTGGATTTGTAATGGATGTTGGATTTTGGTGGTGCAACCTCGGATTCCAGACCTACCATGCCGTACGGCGGAGGAGGAAGTGGATTTAGAGCGAAGAGCTGACATCATTAGCTCGGATCTCTTCGAAGACCTGAACTTTAGCTTATTTCCTATTTTATATTTGATAAATATTTTTGAATTTGTAATATAATTTAAATATTAATATTTATAAATTAAATTTTATTTTATAATTATAAATTTTTAAAAATTAATGATATTATTTAAGAATAGGAAAATTTTAAATTCCTAGTTACGTACAACTTATTTATGAGTATACAAATGTTAATTACTTGTAAACTATACAACGAATTAATATGTGCATACATGTTAATTCGCCGTAATTTGTTACGCTGCTTTATGACAATATCTTTGTAAATTGTCGTAAAATTTACGAAGACAAGATGACCAGTTTACTTCGATAATCAACGACTCTTTACAAAAAACACAACGACCCTTTCCCGAAAAAATATCAGGCTTACGACTACTTTACAATGCATTTGTATGCTTGGTATTTGAGACAAATATATTTTATCGTAAACGTTACGACAAAATTAGGACGACTAGTCTATTACTTCGAACGGTTTACTACGAATTAAGATTTGTCATTATTTCTCGTAATTCCCCATTAACGACAAAATAACGATGAATACGGCTGTCGTAAGCCCTATGTTTTCTTATAGTAAGAGCAGACTTATCGAGAAGGTTTCCCTCATTAGCTACTAGCATAAGGAATGATGAATATATTGTGAATCACATCATTATCTTTATGAAACATTAAGTTACAAAATTCATTCAAAAACTTCACAAAAATTTTAACATTGTAGACATGAATGAACAAACATCTTAACATTTTATTTTGAATTTGAAGAAAATACAAGTTTACTAAAATTAACTGAGAAGAATTTTTCATAAATCTTCTGGAGGATAATTCTCAAGAAATCTACTCTCATTTTTTTTTTTTTTTTTTGCAACAAACGGCTATTATATTATTCAAACTTGAGGTAACCAGACCAGAATAAAAGAACCAATAAAACAAAGAGATCTATGAAAGGAACGAGCATTCCTAGCTAGCGAATTAGCAATCTCATTTTGCGTCCTTGGGAAATAGCTGATCTTGAAATCCGAAAAACACAACTGAAGAGTTTGAATGACCTCCAGCTCAGTTGAGAAGTTTGGCCAAGCTTGTGGGTCCGTTATCATTGCAATTAGGTCCTTGCAATCTGTCTCAAATCTCTGACAGGTCGAATGTTGTATTGTGCTCTCCATTGCCCATTTTAACGATTCCAGTTCCGAGTGTAATGCTGTCTCACGCCTCTTCATGTTCCGTGACCCCATAAGTTGAATTTTCCCCATGCTATCTTTCCAAACCCCATCAAAATGCACTAAATTGAGCTGTGGAGGTCCATGAGACATCCACCATACAAATATTACCCAAGCTTAAGACTTATGCTTCTTCAACAGTATGTGCCTGTGGAGGAACATGTATGCTATCCTTTGCATTATACCAAGCTTGGCATTCACTCTCTGCATACCTGACTAATTCCAATGGGTCTCTGTCTATACCTCTAAATAGCTTATCATTCTTAGCCTTCCATATATACCAGATTATCCAAGGATAAGGATCTCTGTCATCTTCTGCCTTCATAATACTATTCTTCCTACAAAAGAGATAGTCCATATTGGCGTATATACTCGATACAGGAAAAGTCTGAGAGCTTGACGGTGTCGATGTTAATTCCCATGCTTGTAAAGCCGGTGGGCATTCGAAGATCGCATGAGTAACAGTTTCTTATGGCTCTCCACATCTTGGGCAGTAGTTATCACATCGCATATTATGGTGTACCAGATTCCTTGTTACTGCTACCTGTCTTGAAATTAATTTCCATATAAGATGACAAATCTTTTGTGGTGCATTAACTTCCCAAGCAAAGGCTTGAAGTTTGGTCAAACTAGGTTGCATAACTTCTCTTTCCTCATCAGCTGTCATCAAATTTGTAGCAACCCAATATCCAGACTTGACTGTATATTGATCATTTTTGGTGTAGCTCCAGCAAAATGTATCTCGTCGATGGGTAGGGCTTATGGCCAAGATCTGAATCAATTGTATGTCCTCTTGATCTACATACTGTTCCAATAGTTGAGCATCCCACTCCTTTGATTCAAAATTAATAAGACTGTTGACGGTCATCTTTGGATGTACTACTGGGGCTCGGGGGAGAGTCGGCCTTGATGGCGTTGAGCGAATCAATGGATCCTGCCATACATTAATTTCATATCATGAATGTACTTTGCTCCTGATACCCAAGAGTAATAGCTTCCTCGCAGCTATAATACTCGTCCACACATAAGATGGGGTATCTACTGCACCAATTCGCAAAGGCGAACTCAGGCGGTGATATCTTCCCCGAAGAACTCTTTCCACTAATGAATCTGGAAATTGAACAAGACGCCAAAGTTGTTTCGCTAAAAGAGCTAAGTTGAATTCATGGATCATACGGAAACCAATCTCTCCTTCCTCTCGAGGTGCGCACATTTTCTCCCATTTAGTCCAGTGAATTCCTCGTTTTGGTGGATTCGAGCTCCACCAGAATTGTGCAATGACACTTGCAAGGTTCTCACATATCTCCAAAGGAAGCAAGAAGCTAGACATGACATAAGTCAGAAGAGCTAGAAAGATAGATTTAATTAGAACTTCCTTTCCTCCCTTCGATAGCCATCTACCAGTCCAACCATTCACTTTGCGTAATAGTTTTTCTTTTAAGAAAGTGAATAGTTTACACTTGGATCCACTAATATCCTATGGGATTCCTAAGTAGGATCCCATTCCTCCTTCGTTTGGATACCAAGTGCATTTTTGATCAGCTGTCGATCATTCGCTGGAATCCTCTTACCAAAGAGTAATGAGAATTTATCAAAGTTGATACATTGACCTGATGCTTTCTCATATTTCCTGACTACTTTCATAACTTCTTCACATTCACGGGGCTCCGCCTTACAGAAGAAAAGGCTATCATCAGCAAAGAGAAGGTGTGATACCGAGGGGCTGGCGCGTGCGACTCGCATCCTCGTTATCTTTCCTTGGTTCTCTGCATGATTAAGAAGGCTAACGACCCCTTCCATTCATAGAATAAATATGAAAGGAGACAAAGGATCTCCTTGACGTAAACCTCTTCCTGGGACAATATTTCCCCTTGGTTCTCCATTCATGAGAACTTTGTACTTGACTGAGGTGATGCATCTCATAATCCAGTCAATCCATATCTCTGAAAAACCCATTTTCCGCATGACAGTCTCAATGAAGGACCATTCTATCCTATCATATGCTTTACTCATATATGTTTTTATGGCCATTCTCTTAACTCGTCTACCCGGTTTGGTTCTCAGTGCATGGAACATCTCCTGAGCTATCATGATATTATTTGTGAATTATCTTCCAGCAACAAAGGCTGACTGGGTTTCAGATATCCGTTGTGGAAGAACCTTCTTCAATCTTTGGCATAAGACCTTAGATATTATTTTATAGCTGACATTGCATAGACTGATTGTTCTAAACTTTGTCATCTCATTTGGCTTAGTCGTCTTAGGGATTAAGCAGATATTGGTATCATTTATCTCATGTGCTATTGTCCCTTTAAAAAGAAACTGATTAACCATACGAGTTAAGTCTTCTTTGACAATATCCCCAAATTTCTGGTAGAAGAGAGCTGTCATTCCATCTGGTCCTGAGGCCTTTTCTGGGTGCATTGCAAACAACGCTAGTTTAACCTCCCATTCAGTTACTAGGGCTGTAAGATCCTCATTTATTGTTCCTGTAATCGTTGTCGAGACCTCTCCTAGCGCATCAGCTATATCCTCTAAATTAGAAGACTCAAATATTTGTCTAAAATAGCTAGTAGCAATTTCTAATAATCCTTCCTCATCCTCCACCACATTTCCATTTTCATCTAGGAGTTGTGTGATCCTATTCCTTGCTCTTCTTTGCTTCACTAGTGCATGGAAGTATTTTGAGTTCCTATCACCTTCCCTTAACCAGAGAACCCTACTTTTCTGTCTCCAAAACATCTTTTCCGCCTTAAGAGCATTAGATAGTTCCTTTAGAGCATCTGCTATTTCCTCTGACGTAGCATCATCGTTCGAATATAGATCCTCCACCTTCTCCTTAAGCTTCTCCACTAGCTTTTCTGAATTCATATTGTTTTGTCTCCTCCATGGCTCAAAGCTTTTCGACAACTAGCAAAGATGTTCCATTATATTCGCTTCAGGAGGCAGATCAAATTTGAATTTCTTTTTTTCCTCACTGGTTTGGTGAGAATATCCGCTAGGACCAGACGATGGTTCGAGCCCCAAAGCCTGAGATACTTGACAGCTGTATAGGAAAACTTTTCATGCCAATCCTTATTCCCCACTACTCTATCTAATCGGCATCTAACAGTTGTCCCTCCTGATCTTTTTCCAACCCAAGAAAGTTTATTCCCAGTAAATGGAAATTCCAACATACCACAGTCACTTAGCATATGCTTAAAAGGCAAGAAGGAGCTATCAGAACTCCTTATGCCTCCCTCCTTCTCGCTATGATTCGTAATTTCATTAAAATCGCCTATCATGAACCAAGGTCCATTTCGTGTTGTTGAGAAACGCGTAAGACGTTCCCAAACTTGATCCCCACGTTCTAAAACTGGGTCTCCATAAACAAATGTCATAAAAACTTTTATTCCTTCAATGACTGCCTCAATATCAATCATTCTGTTATTCGAAAATAAAACATTAACTTGAAAATCATCCATAAATAAAAGAGCTAAACCTCCGCTAAGACCAAGTGGCTCAACGGTAAACAACTGATCAAATCCTAAGTTGGCCTGAATGTTTTGCAACAGCAGCCTTCTGTTCTTTGTCTCAGAAAGAAACACTAGTCATGGGCGATGCTTCTGACACATCTCCGTAAGGCTTCGAACTGTGAGGTCGTTCCCTATCCTTCGACAGTTCCAACTGAGTGTCTTCATAGATGACCGTGGGATGAGTTTTTGGAACCCATCAATCCATCATTTTTGGATGAAACCTCTCTTTGTTTCGTCGAACCCAAGTGTCTGCTCTTCAACCTTCCTGATTCTCCAGCCATATGAGCTCTATGAGAAGACGAAGTTTGCTTATGAGGAGATCCCCGACGAAGGATTTCAAATTTTTTTACTCGGAAGGCCCAATGGGACATTCGTTCAGGAACCACGTCTACTGCTCCTCTGCACTTTATTATCTGATCTTGCACGAGGCTTGCTTTGATCCTGCTGAATTTTATTAACTTCCATCACCTTAAGTTCCATGCCCAACAAGTCATCATTTTCCACTTCACATTCCATCATCTCTCCAAGTTGTTGATCCTCGACTTCCATATCATCCAATGCGTCAATCATCTGGTCCTCTCCAGCCTCTGTTGGGCACGCCTGGTCAATTAAAGAGGTAAAACAGAGAGATCGAATGATATCCTTGGTTCGTTTTGTAACATTCTCTTCCATCGTCAAATCTCGTGACGGCGTAACAATAGTTATCGCCACCCTCCTAGTACTGCGCATATCACCCAACCTTATACTCTCATCTCCTTGTGACCCATCACTCCGTGAGCCAGAAGTGTGTTCATAGGGAACAACTTCACGTGAACTGCTTCGACGAGATATAGCTTCACTTCTTTGATGTTCTCTTGAGCTATTTTGATGTACATATGGAACATCCGTCTTTCTCGTTTCTTGATAAGAAGCACCACCAGAAACTCCATCTTTCATCACTATCCCCTCATTCCTTGACTTCTCACGCCAAGTTTTTCCAGGTTGTCGGACATATGGTCCACTACGAAAGCAAGAGCCTCCGTAACGATTTTGTTTCAGCTCGTCCCTTCCTCTCATGATCCTATCTTTGTGATTATCATAACAATTCGCTTCTCCTCCTCTCTTAGATGTGTAAGAGTCAGGATCATGATATATGTTCCTACCTCCATAAGCTCATCTTGAAGCTTGGTAAGTTGCTGAAGAGCGCCCATGATCCCTCGTTGTGTCACTGATACGACCACTCCCCAGCAAAGGCTGACGAGTACGCATCGAAACATTCTCTTAACTGTTCCCATTCGAAGATTGACGGGGAGACTGACTCGAAGGTAACTAAACGTGCGTAAAGACTCCACCTCTTTCTGTTTGCGCTTGATCATGAGATCCCATGGTAAGGCAAAGGCCTTTCTCATGTGTCATCATTCCACAAATCGAGCAATGCTTGAACAACGTCTCATATTTTATTTCAATGGTCACCTCATCTCCTTCAGGAGATTGTACCTGCCTCTTGAACTTAAGTGGTCGTCTAGAATCAACGTCAATCAGCATCCGACCTTCTGAGAGCTCCATTGTATCGATATAACCAAGCCTGGATCCTATGTTTCTCAGGTTCCTAATCGTCCAGAAGTGAAGAGGTATGCCAATTAACTGGACCCAAAAAGGGATGATCCAGGGATAGTCATTGTGTACTATGGGTTCCCCTCGCACCAAAACAAACATACAAAAGTTATAATGAAAGGGGCCTTGGCGAAGAACAAACTTAAGATCATCTTCTGAGGTGAAGTTGAATAAGAACTTCCCATTCCCCAAGTCATTAGCTGTTATTCGGTAATGTAAACTCCACTGTCCAGGCATAGTCTGAAGCAGCTTCTCAACGTTCTATTTTTTTTGGACACAGGACCTTTCCGATGAGCGACATTCGATGCTCTTTAAATCGAACCATGAACCCCATAAAATGGTATTGAGGTCACCACCAGATCAACACGAGCGTTTAAACGAATCGTGTCTGCTACGGCGTATAATAAGATACGTCGTACTAGGAGATCAGAAGCTGGGCTGTTGTTGTTGATCAGAATCTGTCGTACAAGGAGATCAGAAGTTGGCTACATCGCTGGGAGAGATGAGCCGTTGTTGCTGTTGATGGGAGAGTAATGACATCAAGGGAGATCCCAAAGCTATGTCTGAGGTGTTCCTAGCAGCAGAGACAACCAAAGCAGCAAAGATAATGAAAAGAGACTCCGATCCGTGGTTGATCAATACGTTAATGAACGTACCAATCAAGGAGAACGATTTGCAAAGGAAAAATATCGATCCGAAGGCTTTATAGAACATTGCTTGACGAAAACGCAAGGAGAAATGATGGCGGAGGTCTAGAAGGATCTGCTTGCCACAAGGAGTGTCGGATAGTCTCCCTTGCAGTGATGTTGGAGATGTCGAGGTTGCAGAGATCGGAGATCGCCTACAGAAAATAGGAAATCTAAAAGTCACCATCCAAGTCGCCATCCAAGTCGCCGTCACAGAGCTCTAGGGTTTTTCATATTTGCTAGATAGATACTAGATAATAAATCTACACTCATTACCTACAAGCATCAGGAGACAATAATATATATATATATATATATATATATGTATATATATATATTGTTTTCTAAAGTTAATAATTGTTCTTTCTTTGAATTTGAGTTCAAACATTCATTTCTCTTTTTTTGAGACATTGGATCCTTCCTCTCTGAACCAATCAGCTTGGACATAGGTAAACCTAACACAAAAGGCTGGATCTTTGACTCTATGTACATTAAGCACAAAACAATTTAAACATTTTCTTGTAATTGTTGTATTGTCAACAGTTTATTTCAAAAGTCATTTTGTATTGTATTTTATAATAAACTAATTACGTGCACGGCTCTCCATGTATGGACCATTGGTAAAAGATAATAAAAAAAGTCTATATAAGTGTGGCCTCTCTCAACTCAATGATATCACCAACCTACAAAGTTAAGTGATATGTCTGGTACTGAAGAAATGTCAAAAGCTCTCAAAGCCACTACTCCTGGTTTTTGCGATATGCCATCTACCATCGTTCGAGCTAGCATCGTGCAGGCCTCCACCGTCTACAACGATACTCCCAAAACTATAGGTAAGAGTGTCCTGCAAGCCCACCACGGATCTATTAAAAATTATATCAAATGGTTTACTTGAATTTTGCAGAAAAGGCAGGGGAGTTTATTGCGCAGGCGGCGAGTGACGGAGCGCAGCTGGTGGTGTTCCCCGAGGCGTATATCGGTGGCTATCCTCGTGGATATAGGTTTGGCATAGGGGTTGGCGTTCATAACGAAGCTGGTCGTGACTGTTTCCGCAGATATCATGCTTCTGCCATTGTAGTTCCTGGTAAAGTTCCAATCTTTGGATGATATCATTATTTTAATGTTTATTTCCTAAGTATACAACATGTTTCTTGTGTTCTGTGTTTACGGATAGGTTCCGAAAATTAAATATCCAAATCTCGATTTTAGTATTAATTTTCAGGATTCCGTAAAAACCTAGTAGATCTGTATTCATTGTATATGAAAAATTTAGATTTATTTATTTTGAGACAAGTATCTGTATGGTGTGAGAAATGAGTAAACAAAATGTAACTTTCATTTGCAAAAATTGTAAATGTTAACTTTGTTATAGTTCAAACTGAGAACATGATTGGGACGTAACTAACTCCTTTTTGGACATATGTTTGGTTTTTGAAATGAATCTAAAGGCCCTGAAGTAGACAAGCTGGCGGAGATGGCTAGGAAAAACAAAGTGTACTTGGTGATGGGAGCGATGGAGAAGGATGGGTATACACTTTATTGCACAGCCCTTTTCTTCAGTTCCGAAGGTCGCTTTTTGGGCAAGCACCGTAAAGTCATGCCCACATCTCTGGAACGTTGCATCTGGGGTTACGGAGATGGATCAACCATCCCTGTCTACGACACTCCGCTTGGCAAACTCGGTGCTGCTATTTGCTGGGAAAATAGGATGCCACTCTTAAGAACTTCCTTGTACGGGAAAGGTAAGACTCCTAGTATCATTTGCCCTTTCTGACTTTTAATGTAACGCTCCTTACCAATTTAATTTTGGGGCTGCTGCAGGAATTGAATTATATTGTGCACCTACCGCTGACGGTTCCACGGAATGGCAATCGTCGATGATGCACATTGCATTGGAGGGTGGATGCTTCGTGATGTCGGCTTGCCAGTTCTGCCTGCGTAAAGATTTCCCTGAGCATGCCGATTACTTGTTCACCGACTGGTACGACGATCAACACCAAGAGGCTATTGTCTCCCAGGGCGGTAGTGTCATTATTTCACCATTAGGAAAGATTCTCGCCGGACCAAACTTTGAATCAGAGGGTCTCGTCACTGCTGATCTTGGTATTTGATCTTCATCTTAAAAATTATGAACCTTTTTTACCCAACCATTTCGATAAACCATCTTTCTTTTTTCTCATCTAGATCTTGGCGATATCGCACGTGCCAAGTTATACTTCGATGTGGTCGGACATTACTCAAGGCCAGACATATTTAACTTGAGGGTAAATGAGAACCAAAACAAACCGGTTACATTCGTGTCCAAGTCGGTGAAAGCGGCGGACGACTCAGAGCCTCAAGACAACTAATCAAAGATATAAAGGTCGTTAGTGCCAGTCATATGTTATTGTCAGTTCAAATAAATCTGTTTGAGAAACTATGTTAAGTTTGTTTATCCTTATAATAATTTAAAAGACCCGGCTGGACATGGTTTGATCTATCGTGTCTGATAAAACCAATCGGTTTATTTTAAGTTGAAATGTGTAAGTATCATATCTAGAATTTTGTGCAGCTTTAAAACCATGTAGACTGTTATGAACGTAATCAAAAG
Source organism: Brassica napus (assembly GCF_020379485.1). Classification (NCBI taxonomy): domain Eukaryota; kingdom Viridiplantae; phylum Streptophyta; class Magnoliopsida; order Brassicales; family Brassicaceae; genus Brassica; species Brassica napus. The sequence continues at coordinate 50,789,768 of NC_063446.1, read as the reverse complement.
TCAAAAATGACAGCACCGAACAACAAATAAATATAATAAGTGTGGAGCCACTGTCACTATGCACGTACAGCAACTTTAACTTTTTCACTTCTATATAAATCGATCATTTCGATCGATTATATGATCATCTCAAAAAAAACACAATCTCTTCTCCCTTATAATAAAATCTCTCTCTATTCCAGTGTTATCTTCTTCGTACGGGTATAAAATTTTGTTTTGTTTAAATTCCCGCGATACAATAAAATTTCATTTCTTTTTATAACACGTTATCAGCACGATCACTCTGCTATTCGGTAAAATTTATTTGTATCATTTATACCCTGTTATAATGGTCGGTATACCGCATCTACTATTATTTATATCATGTTATAATGGCCGGAATACCGCCTATATTATTTACTAGTAATTTAATTTATTTATTGGTCGGCCGAGCCGCCTTATATCCTGTTTATTATTTATTGGTCGGCTGAGCCGCCTTATATTCTGTTTATTATTAATTGGTCGGCCGAGCCGCCGTATAATTTATTTATTATTCTGCATTGATCGGCTGAGCCATCGCATGATTTGTTGTCATAACATAAATATTTCATTGTCATAATTTTTTACTTTTATGAAATTTTATAGATTTGATTGACTGTTTAATACGATATTTTCAGACTGATTTTTAGTGCACTCGATTTAACCCCAACGGTCACAAAGAATTTTTTTCAAAAATTTCCCCTTTCTCCAACGGTCATGAACAGTAATTTTCATCTATAAATACAACTCATTTTCACTCCATTTCATCATCCAAAACATTTCATCTTCTCTCAAAAAAAAAAAAAAATTCTCAAATCGCTCTTCTCCGATTTCTCATTTCAAGAAAGATGATTCGCGCACTTTTGTTTTTATGTGCCATTTTTATTTGTGTTTCTATTTATGGTTTATTCGTTGGAGAATTTACTCCGAGTGAATTTAAGATGAATATCGGCTTAATTTTCTTTACATCACTTCTCCTTGTAATTGCTTGCATGATTAATGTAAACGGTTTTTAAATTATGAAGTTCTAATAAAATTATTATTTTGTGTTTTAGAAATACAAATGGCAAACATCGAGAAACTCCAGTTCCCGGCTCTGAAAGTAACCGGCGAAAATTATGTCAGATGGGTCACAAATGTGAAACCTTATCTTGTAATAAAAAAGATAACCGAAGCGATAGAAGTCGGTAACAAATCGCCACCCGAGCATATAGCCGAAGCGATTATCTTCCTGAAGAAGCATTTAGATGAGAATCTAACTCACGACTATGGAGACGTTGAGGACCCAGCCGTACTATGGCAAGCCTTGAAAGATAGGTTCGATAATCAAAAGGAAATCAATCTCCCTCACGCTCTTGAAGAGTGGAAAACCCTGAGGTTTCAGGATTTCCAAAGGGTTAGAGATTACAATTCCACTATCTTGAGGATAGTTGCACAATTAAAATATTGTGGTAACCCTGTCACCGAAGCAGAAATGCTTGACAAGACATATAATACTTTCCACAAAGAACACAACGTCTTATCCCGAATTTACAGAAAATGTGGGTACACCAAATTTTCTGAATTGATGGTAACACTCATGTTGGCTGAAAAGAACGATGAGTTACTAATCAAAAACCATAATTCCCGACCTACGGGAGCCAAGGCATTTCCCGAAGTGAATGCTACGGCGGTAGAATATTCGGGAAGGAGAAACCAGACCAACCGAGGTCGTGGTCGGCGTTTCAACAACAAACGTGGAAAGCCTTACTATCCTAAAAGTATTAGATCTAACAAATGGGTTAGATCTGAACAACCTCCTAAAGGCAAAGAAACCGAAGAGGATACCACAAAGAAAAGTGAGACTGTATGTTACAGATGTGGATGTAAAGGACATTGGTCCCGTACCTGTCGTACTCCCCCACATTTGTGCAAGTTATATCAAGAGTCCATAAAAGGAAAGGCTAAAGAGGTGAACCTCACGGAAAATGTTGAAGGGACTTCATACCTTGAATCCTCCGACTTCGCTAATGAGCTGGACTAGATTACTCCTGAAGAGAATCGAAATGCCTATGATAAGAGTATTGAATAGTTTTCAGTATTACCATGTATAATTATTATATTTCATGTTTTAAACAAATAATGATGTTTTTAACATCATCTTATTGTATAATTATTATGTGTTTCTTTATATGAATGAATTTTATGTTTTTCTTTTATTAATATTTATGACAATTTCAGAAATGGATCAGAATGCTAATGAAGCAAAATCCAAGAAACGGATTCGTGAAATATGCATACCAGATAGTGGAACAACGCACACTATTCTGAGACAAAAGAGATATTTCTCTGATATAAAACCAACAAGAATTGTCGTCAATACAATATCAGGTCCTGCAGACGTGATTGAAGGAACTGGTAAAGCAAACTTTACTTTACCGAATGGAACAAAATTTTCCATAAATAATGCTCTATATTCTCCAAGTTCTAAAAGGAATTTGTTGAGTTTTAAAGACATATATCTTCACGGATATGATACTCAGTCTGCAACTGAGGATGGAAAGAAATACATGTATGTAACTTCTGAGAAATGTGGCAGAAAACACATATTGGAAAAGTTTCCAGAGCTTCCTTCGGGGTTACATCATACTTATATCGATGAGATCGAATCAAATCTTGTAGTAGAACGGAACCCAGAAGAGTTCACGTTATGGCATGATCGCCTTGGCCACCCAGGAACTACAATGATGCGTAAAATCATAGAAAGTTCACATGGTCATCCACTGAAAATCCAGGAGATTTCTCAAGGGAATAAAATGACATGTGTTGCATGTTCTCTAGGAAAATTGATCGTAAGGCCATCGCCAACCAAAATCGATAAAGAATCACCAAAGTTCCTTGAAAGAATTCAAGGCGATATATGTGGACCTATACACCCACCTTGTGGACCATTCCACTATTTTATGGTATTAATTGACGCATCCAGTAGATGGTCACACGTTTGTCTATTATCATCTCGAAATGTGGCATTTGCGAGATTTCTAACTCAGATAATCAAACTGCGAGCACAGTTTCCTGATTATACTATTAAAAGAGTTAGACTAGACAACGCTGGTGAATTCACATCCCAAGCATTCAATGACTATTGTATGGTAATGGGAATTGAAGTTGAACATTCGGTTGCTCATGTTCATACGCAAAATGGTTTGGCTGAATCTTTAATTAAGCGTCTGCAATTGATTGCAAGACCATTGATCATGAGATCAAAACTTCCAACCTCTGTATGGGGACATGCTATTTTGCATGCAGAAGCACTCATTCGGATCAGACCGAGTGCATACCATAAGTATTCCCCACTACAGTTAGCGTTTGGTCGAGAACCAAACATTTCCCACTTTAGAATCTTTGGTTGTGCGGTATATGTGCCTGTAGCACCACCACAACGTACAAAGATGGGACCACAAAGAAGATTGGGAATATATGTTGGTTTTGATTCCCCATCAATTATAAGATACCTAGAACCACAGACTGGTGACGTCTTTACAGCACGTTTTGCTGATTGTCATTTTGACGAAAATGTATTCCCAGTTCTAGGGGGAGAAAACAAAAATGTTGGAAGTGATATAAAATGGAGTGTACCATCATTGTTATATCTTGATCCTCCTACTAAAGAGTCAGAACTAGAAGTTCGACGAATTATGCATTTACAGAGTATAGCTAACCAGCTACCTGATGCATTTGTAGATACCAAGACGGTAACTAAATCTCATATACCAGCTGCAAATGCTCCTGCTCGTATCAAAATGCCAAATGAACAAGAAAAGGAGGATGACACACGAGAGCCAAAAACACGCCTGAAGCGTGGTAGACCTGTTGGTTCTAAGGATAAGAATCCTAGGAAACAGAAGAAAGCTGAAATATATGATGCACCCAAAATAGCAGAAAATATTTTGGAAGAAATAAATGATAAGGATTCTGATGAATCAGAGCATCATGAATCAGAGCATCATGAATCGAAAGATAATCATGAGATTTCTATTAATTACATCCATAATAAAAGGATATGGAATAGAAATGAACAAAATGACCTTGATGATGCTTTCTCATATATTGTGTCAAGCGAAATAAATGAAGAAATTGATGATCCAGAACCAAAATCTGTCTATGAATGTCAAAAGAGACATGATTGGGAACAATGGAAAAATGCAATACAAGCTGAACTTGATTCGCTTAATAAACGAAAAGTATTTGGATCTATTGTGCTCACACCTGCAGATGTGAGACCAGTTGGGTACAGATGGATTTTCGTTCGAAAACGAAATGAGAAAAATGAGATTAAGAGTATAAAGCTCGTCTTGTGGCTCAAGGATTTTCTCAAAGACCTGGTATCGATTATGAAGAAACGTATTCTCCTGTTATGGATGCGATCACATTTAGATTCCTGATGAGTCTAGCAGCTGATAAAAATCTAGAGATGCGTCTCATGGATGTTGTTACAGCTTATCTATATGGATCATTAGATACTGATATCTACATGAAAGTTCCTGATGGATTTAAAATGCCAGAAGCATTAAGTTCCAAACCTAAAGAGTTATGTGCAATAAAATTGCAAAGATCACTATATGGGTTAAAGCAATCTGGACGTATGTGGTATAATCGTCTCAGTGATCATTTAATAAAAGAAGGATATGTGAATGATCCTATATGCCCATGTGTTTTCATCAAGAAAACAATATCCGGATTTGTAATAATCGCGGTATATGTTGATGATCTTAACATTATCGGAACTCAAAAGGAAATACAAAAGGCATCAGACTATCTCAAAGGAGAATTTGAGATGAAAGATCTAGGACAGACACAGTATTGTCTTGGCCTACAAATAGAACATTCACAAAATGGTATATTTGTGCATCAATCCACATACACTAAAAGAGTGTTGAAACGATTTAACATGGATAAATCAACTCCTCTTAGCACCCCGATGGTCGTTAGGTCACTTAATATTGAAAGTGATCCATTTCGACCACCTGAGGAGAAAGAAGAGATACTTGGTCCGGAAGTACCATATCTAAGTGCAATTGGAGCGCTGATGTACCTTGCAAATTGTACACGGCCTGATATATCATTTGCTGTGAATCTTTTGGCAAGATTCAGCTCATCTCCAACTCGAAGACATTGGAATGGGATTAAACATGTTTTTCGTTACCTCCAAGGGACCATTGATTTAGGCTTATTTTATCCTAAAAGTTCAAAAGGTCAAATGATTGGTTTTGCAGATGCGGGATATCTTTCAGATCCACACAAAGCCCGATCGCAAACAGGATACGTTTTTACGATCGGAGGCACTGCTATATCTTGGCGTTCCCAGAAACAAACGCTCGTAGCTACATCTTCAAATCATGCTGAGATCATTGCACTCCATGAAGCAAGTAGAGAATGTGTATGGCTGAGATCAATGAGCCGACACATCTGTTCAAGCAGCGGGATTGGCGAAAATACGAAGCCAACTATTCTATATGAAGATAATGCAGCATGTGTTGCTCAAACAAAGGATGGATATATTAAAAGCGATAGAACGAAGCATATTCATCCAAAGTTCTTCTCATACACTCAAGAGCTCGTAAAGAAGAAAGAGATTGAAGTTAGATATGTCCAATCATGCGACAATGCAGCTGACCTCTTCACAAAATCACTTCCGACTTCGGTATTCAGAAAACATGTTCGTAACATTGGAATGCGTCATCAAAAGGATCTATGACTGCTCATTCGAGGGGGAGCTTACGCAGTTGTACTCTTTTTACCTTACTATGGTTTTTCCCATTGGGTTTTCCTAGAAAGGTTTTTAACGAGGCAACATAGACGTTAAGCAGGAAATGATAGTGACACTGGTCTCCAAGGGGGAGTGTTATGAACGTAATCAAAAGTCAAAAATGACAGCACCGAAGAACAAATAAATATAATAAGTGTGGAGCCCACTGTCACTATGCACGCACAGTAACTTCAACTTTTTCACTTCTATATAAATCGATCATTTCGATCGATTATATGATCATCTAAAAAAAAACACAATCTCTTCTCCCTTATAATAAAATCTCTCTCTATTCCAGTGTTATCTTCTTTGTACGGGTATAAAATTTTGTTTTGTTTAAATTCCCGCGATACAATAAAATTTCATTTCTTTTTATAACATAGACATATTTAAGAGAAAATTTAGGAGATATTAGATCTTTTTACCGGAACAGTTTATGCACTTTGAATCGTAAATAGTTAGGAAAATCACTTTTATTTGAGATTTTACTAAAAACTATAACATTTCTTAATTTTTTGAAAACTACACTTTTATATATGTAAATTGATTTAACTATTGAATCTGAATATTTAAAATTATTATAATATATTTTCATATAAAATTTAATACTTAAATTTAAAATAATACTATTAATATATGCACAATACTATTAATATATGCACAATATCTTACTTATAGATATCTTAAAAGGTGAAGCCTTTCTATTTCATCAGATCTTTTCTTTCTTCTATGTTTTCTGATATCTATGGCTTCCTCTAATTTTCTTTTCTTATGATTGTTGTCAATTAATTAAATAAAATGTTAGTTTTAGACTTCATTAACTCCTAAGCTTTAAATTAAAAAATAAATAAATAATCAGAGTATTAATTGAATCTGTTTATGTTTTGTTTAAATTATTCAATAATTTTATAAAAGTATTGTTTTCATCCTATATAATTGGTCACGCAAATATGTTCTTACAGTAAAATTTATTTACTAAACTTTCATTTTCATAGCATATTTTCTACTGTATATGTATTTTGGTGTAAAGATCTTTCTTATTTCATTTTTGCCTCTCAGTATTATAAGTTGATCTTCGTATTATTTTTATATGTTAGATAAATTATTATGTTTAGTTTTAAACATTTGTCGAAATATCTATTTTTTAAAAGGTTGTGTAGTTAATTAATACTTTTTTCTCAACTCAAAAAAGTGAAGAACTATTATCTTGCGATCATAATCATATAAATGTTGATTTTATTATTTTAGCATTAGGAATTTAGGACTAACAACTTCGAGAACACGTGTAAGCCTTTAAAAACTGTTTGCCTATGAAAAAATCGAAGTATGGAACATTGTAAAAGTCGTAGTAGTGGGAAGCAGGAGGGATTAACACTAAGCCAAGCTTCTCAAGTATCATCATCCCGGTAAAGATAGTATGAATTCCTACATTAGTAATTTAGTACAACATTATCTAGGCAATCATTCAGCTGAAAGGAATATTACATTTTTTTACACATTAACTCACCTAAACCTGGAACCTGGAACCTGCAAAAGACCTAGAGGGTTGAAACCTCATGAGACATACCTGGGTGAAAAAACATCCAAACGAAAATGGTCTGTTGTGTTATCAGCATCAGTACATGAATTCTCAACAACAAAAGGAAACATAAAAAACAAACATAGCTTATGAATCTTAAAATTTTAAAACTCAAAGCGGTAAGAAGCAGCATGTAGAATTTTTTTTAGTTAAGTCTACACTCTAGAGAAAGACATTTAACCTTGTTACGATATGCAATCTCCAAATGTTCGGTAAATGATTATGGCCTCTAAGCACACACCTATTATCTCCATTCCAGTACACCGGGAAACAATGCCTCCTCACCAAGTTCACTAATACTATTCTGGTTCCTTTGTCAAAATATAAATTGGATATAAGGACTTTAAAGGTTAAACATGTTAACATTTACATGAAAATTTTAAAACACTGCAAAGAACGATGGTACCTCATATAGCCCACTATAAACATGTACACCAACTCTCTCCTCTTCAACTTCATATAGAGTAGAAGACATAAAAGCTTCTGAAGGAGTTTCAATTGACTGTCGAAGCTAACCTGGTGGGCCGATGAGAACGCCGAAGCTGTCCTGTCGAATCCGCTGAACCAGCTCCTGTTGTTTTAAATTACATTAATCAGACCTGTGTTTAAAATGGCGCATGGCGCACCAAGGCGAGACGTGCCGAGCCTTGCGCCTCGCGCCATGGCGCAATATGGCGCTCGCCTTGAAGAACATTTACGTTACGTTATTTTATTTACGTCTTGTTTTGTAGAAGAAACGTAGAAAACACTTATGCAATGATTGATACACTAAATTTAAATAAGATGCAACTTTATTATTTGAAGATAAGTTAAACCAAAACAAAATTATTGAAAAAGAAAACCCAAAAACAAAGTCTCAAATGTAGAAACCAAAAGATAATATCATAATAAATAACTCAAAACCAATACCTAAAATTCATCTTCAGAAACACCATTATTGTCATCTTCATCATCGTACTCAACATCTTCATACCCAAGGTCATCTTCATCTAAATCTTCTTCCAACTCATCATCTTCATCAACCAATCTCATACCAGGCGCAGATGATTGCTTCTGGTTTGAGCTAGCAATACCTTTTCCTTTATCTGTTTTAGATGAACTTGCACCTTTTGCTCCAACTCCTCTAGTAGAATAGCTAGGTTCTTCAACACCCATAGCTTGGCTCACAACATTCCATGACAAATCATCATCTCCCCACACCAAATCATCATTATCAGATGAATCTCCATCCATTCTTCCAATCAACCACTCATTGCTGTCATCTATTTCATCCAAAAGAATAGGATCTCTGGTGGCGCACACACTTCTCAAGCTTCTGCGTTTTAGAGCTCTGTTGTATTTCACAAAAACCATGTTGTTCAGCCGATGTTGTGCTAGGCGATTTCTCTTCTTTGTATGAAGCTGTTACAAATCAAGTTTAACACTTATAAGTTAAAAAAAAATCACTTACAAATATACAATAAAAATGATTAAAAGTCTTACAAGTTGGAAAACACTCCAATTTCTTTCACAACCAGTAGCACTACAAGTCAGACTAAGGATCTTAACAGCAAAGCTTCTCAAATTTGGAGCAGAAGATCCATAACAAGACCACCATTCAGCTATTAAAATAAAAAAATTGTTAGTATTTATTTAGATCAATTATCTTAAAGTAATTCAAATTTGTGTTACCTGGTGCTTTGATATCTCTTTGCCTGATGGCCATGTCGTGGCCGAAGATACCAGAAGCGTCCTTGAAAGAATCCAACTCTGTCATTATCTTGTCTTGAGTCTCTGTACTTGGAACCAACCTATTAATGAAACACAAACAAAACTATCATCTGAAAATGTGTACCAACCTATTAATACAAAACAAAAACACAATTTAAAAAACCAACCTAGTAATGCAATTGTACAAGCCCCCTTCCACTTCGGCGCAACGTACATCATCGTGATATTTGTAATGGATTGAAGGGTTTAGGAAATACCCAGCAGCATGCAAAGGATGGTGAAGCTGACACTCCCATCTTTTGTCAATGATCTCAAAGGCTTCTTCGTACTTCTCTTTATTCCACTTGAAATCCCTTTCGATTGTCTCTTTTGCCCTGTCCATGGCTGCATAAATGTATCCCATAGCTGGTTTTTTCTCTCCATCAACCATCCTAAGTACTTTGACAAGAGGAGTCATAATCTTCAGAGCACGCCGAATATTCTTCCAAAAACTCGCTTGCATAAGATACTGTCTAACTTTTCTTGCTCCAGCTTCTTTGGGCCATTTAGACTCACTCCATTCAGCAGAATTGACCATATCCCTTAAAGGCTTCTGCTGTTTGAGAAACTGAGTCATGGTTATGCAAGAAGTAGCAAACCTTGTTATAGCCGGCCTGTGCAGATTTCTTTGCTTTGTGAATTTCCTCATCATGTTCACAAGAGGGACATGGCTGTAGATATATCCATTCATGAACATGCATTTTTTCATTGCATTCTTCAATGCTGGAATTTCTCCAATGTCTTCCAACATTAGATCAATGCAATGTGCAGCACATGGAGTCCAGTAGAGATGAGGTCTTTTTGCTTCAAGCAATTTTCCTGAATTTAAGTATTTTATATTAGTGTTACAAAAAAATATATCAAATGCTAAAACAAAGATGGGAAATAAATATTGGTTCAGATTATACATACCAGCTTTTATGTAGTTCTTTGCATTGTCTGTAATGACTTGAACTACATTAGCTTCTCCTATTTCCTCAACCATATCATCTAGCAACTTATACAACAACGTTGCATCTTTCACCTAAAAAAAATAAAGTGTTAAAACAAAGAAATATAAACTTTGAAAATAAATACTGGTTCAGATCATACGTACCACTTCGGAAACATCTTTTGACTTGATGAAAACAGAACCTTTAGGGGAATTAACTAGGAAGTTGACAATGTCTTTCTTAGCCACTGAATCTCTCCAACCATCAGACATAAGTGAACATCCTTTACTAGCCCACTCCTTCTTGTTATCCTCAATTTGGACAAGAGTGTTCTGCACTTCTTTATTAAGCAATGGAACCCTTAATTCATACATACTTGGTGGTTTCAATCCTGGTCCATATAGCCCAATTGATTGAATCATCTTGTCAAAACTAGGATAGTTGACTGCATTGAACGCAAGACCAGCATCCAAAAACCACCTAGTTATATCTCCACATACATTTTCCCTTGCCTCTTTATCACAAGCAGCTCCAAGAGTACTCTTTCTATCTTTCCTTCCTTGCAAAACATCAGGAGGAGGAACAATCACATACCTGTCCAGTGGACCTCTAACTCTCCTCTTCTTAGCATGGACAGACCGTCGCGGCTGACTTTCTTTCCCGCATTCTTCATCATACTCGTCAAGACCTTCTTCTTCTTCTTGAAGAGCCAAGTTACGAGCAGCTATCTCATCATCCTTCATCTGCTTGTGTTTGATTAACGCCTCTCTCACATGTGGTGGACATAAAGTACAAGCTTTGGCATTCCTATGATCCCCTCTCAAGTGTTGCTTGAGACGTGAAATTCCAGCGTTGAAGTTCTTCTTACAGAAGATACACTTCCAAGAGTTGGAATTGTTATTCAACATGATCCCATATTTTCTTCCTGGATCAACTTCACGACGTGTAGCACTACCCCCAGCCTCATCAGACATTAAAACTGTGATCAAAGTAAAAATAACCATACTGATCATAAGTTATTATCCATAACTAGACTGTGATCATTGACCAAAAATGAGACAGAATGAAGACAAAAAAGAAAACAAAAAAAATGCAGAGAATAAAAGACTAACCGTGTGTGTTAAACTCCGACCAAAGCAACCGCAGTACGTTCTAATCTGTGACAAAGGAACACTAGAATCAATAAGAAGAATAAGCATAAACGAGATTCAAAAGAGTAGAGACTAGAGAGTTCTAACCTTAAGCAAAAAACCTTGAGATCTATGTTTATGTTTTACGTAACTTTTATTTTATAAACCTAGGGTTCTCATTGTTTTTTAGACGTTTAGGTTATCCCGACGGTCAAGTTTTTTTTTTAAGTCTTAGAGTTTAATTATTAATTAAGGCTTACATGGTTTAGATACGGTTTACGTAAATCTCGCCATGTCGCACGCCTTCGACTTGCTCGCCTTCTCGACAAGGCACCCATGGCGCGCGCCTTACGGAACCCACCCTCGCCTAGGTGGTACGTGGCGACAGAGCCATCGCTTGACTGCGCCTCGCGCCATGGCGGCAATGGCGAGCGCCATTTTAAACACAGAATCAGACAGTTATATATCTCAAAATCGGCCATGCATGATATTATCACCCGACCGCAGTGCCTTGTTCTGTGTATAGAGACAAAATATCAAGTTATTTCCTCTGAAAATATCATTTTGTTAATGCAAAAAAAGTTAATTGGTTTTACTTTTACCTGAGCTAGGCTTTCATGGACAGCAACCTTAAGGTTTCATCTCCTGCTCCGGTTACAATCGTTTGTCCATCAGGTGAGACGGCAAGGTAAACTCGGTATGTGTGACATGTTAGAGTTGCAATCTGAACCATAAAAAAGAGAGAGACAGGTTCAGCTAGCCACATATACTTAATGATGCAGAGTAATATACACATGCAAATATCAGAGAAATTTATTACTTTGGAGATGGTCAGGTATTTCCAGTATATGATAAGAGAAACTTACTTGCAAGAGTCAGGTCCATCGTGTATTCTCAAACAATGGAGGAAGACTTCTGAATTTGGTATAAAAAAAACTGAAAGAGCAAAGTGAGAAGCACATCAGAAAATTTCAATCTAAACCACTTTTGACAGGTTCTACCAACAATAACAATCCAAAAGTAAAGATCCACAACAGATCGATAAGCTAAATTATCTCGGATGCAAAAATTCAACCCCTCACGACACTAACCAGCAAAATGTTTTCCCACATCAGACAAGATATGGAATCGAAGTAGGGTTCAAAGAGTACATGCCTTAAGCTGACAACAGATCATCACAGCTATTGTAATCTTTCCTCACAAACGCCGCCTCGAGTCTCTCCAACTTCTGCAAAACTTATGTAAAAGAAAGAAGCAGGAGAAAGTAGAAGCATGTGAAAGTTGATTCACCAAGCCAGTGGAGACGACATCGTTGAAGAACTGATCGATTGGAGCCGCTTTGGTTTCCATTGCTTGATGTGCCTTGATGTGCTTACTTCGTTTTGGTGAATTTTGCGAAGGAAGTAGAAGCGAAAGATTGGGTTTATTTAAGGTGAAAAGCGGGGGTAAGCAAGACGGTTTTATGGCTCTTGAATTTTTTTTTTTTTTTGTAAACCGGCTTTCTTTCTGATTAAACTAAAAACAAAAAAAAAACATACAGGCCTAGAAGACAGTGTTTTGTGGGCAAGGCCCAAATTACACATAAGATAATAAAACCCTAGAGAAAGAATCTCATTAGAACTGGTCCGACAGTAAGGAAAGATCAAAGTTTAAGCCCAAGTGTAATATGCCCAAAGGATAATCGGTAGGTGGTAGTTGGTTGGTGGAGAAGTCATTAGGCGAGAGTAAATGGAGGAAGAGAGACTGTGGGAGATTTTCATCTCATCCCGTGGAGAACCATCGCTGCATCATCGTGGTCGAGAGAGAGGGGTTGATTTCTCTGAAGCTCTGAACTTTATTCCTGATTTGGCGATCAATCGCAGGGTACATCACAGTTGTCGTTGTAAAAGGTCTGGCATGCAATCTCCCATTTCTTTCAGTCCAGAGCCAGTAGATGGTGGCTTGCCAGGCTAGAAGAGAGAGCAAGCGCTTTGCTTTATCACCCACCAAAGCCGTCAACTGATCCACCGTCTGACCCCAAGATCCGAGAGGCCGAAGACAACACCTAGACGCGATCAAGCTCCATAGATCATAACTGAATGGACAATCGAAGAACAGATGATCCCTAGATTCCAATTGCGAGTTGCAAAGCACACACATCGGATCCACATGAAGGCCCCAACCTATCATCCTATCTTTAGTAGGACAACGATTCAGGTAGACTTGCCACGCCTGGAAGGAGTGTCGCGGTATAGAGCGCGTGAACCATATCAGCTTTGCCCAACCTTTATCTTCAATCTCACCTCTCAAGTAAGTATATACTGCTCCAGTTTTGTATCTTGTTTCACTGTTCCCCTGAAGATTCCACACATAGAAATCAACATTTGTAGAAAGCTGGATTGTGGTTAAGAAGGCATAGAGTTCTAACGCTGCTTCTGTTCTCGCAGGCGGAAGGAACCAGTTCCCATTTCTACAAAGCGAAGCCACAGTTGCTTTGTGCGGAATCCCTAGTCTTGAGTTTGAGGAGGTTTCAAGAGCGGAAATACAACCTGCAGGAGCCCAATTGTGGTGCCAGAAAAGAGCAGAGCGACCATCCTCCACTTTCATCTTTATCAGAGGGTAGACGATCGGCCTCATCTTTATCAATTTGTTTACCAGCCACGAGTGTTTTTGACTTGTCTTGACAGTCCAGTAGTTATGTATTGTTCCTTTAAGGATAACCTCCTTAAACCATATCACCCAGACTGATTCCTCCCTGAAGAAAAGCATCCAGATGAGTCGCAAACAGCAAGCCCTGTTCCAGGTTAGTAGGTCTTTAATTCCCAACCCCCCCTGCGCTTTAGTTAATGTAATAGTGTCCCATGCCACCCTTGAAGCGTGATGACCATCCAAGTTTCCTTTCCAGAGGAACGGATTACACATGGAGTTTATCTTTTTAATGCGGGCCTTAGGGAGGATGAAGGCAGAACACCAGAAAGTAGTGATACCCGCGATGACTGTCTTGATCAGGAGTAAACGGCCCGAGAAGGAGAGAGTTTTTACTGACCATGAGGATAGTCTTCCTTTGACTTGTTGGATCAGAGGCTGACAGTTTGGCAATGATAATTTTCTTGAGTTGAGGGGAACTCCTAGATACCTGAATGGGAGATCACCTAGCGTCATACCAGTAGAAGCTTTGATTGCATCATTCTCCTGATCAGATAAACCCGAAGAGTAGAAACTAGTTTTCTGGAAGCTAACCGCAAGACCTGATCGGAGCTCAAATTCTCGCAAAACCTGAAGAACACATTGCACTGATTCGATGGAACCATCAATGAAGATGAGCAAGTCGTCTGCAAACGACAGGTGAGTGAGCTTCATGGCATTACACTTTGGATGGTACTTGATTCTATTTGCTTCAGCCGCTTTGTTTAGCATTAGAGACAAGTAGTTCATAGCCATAACAAACAAGTAAGGTGATAGTGGGTCGTCTTGCCTTAGTCCTCTCTTCCCTTTGAAATAATCATTCACCGTGCCATTGTAACCAACCATAAAACTTGTTTTACAGATACAAGTCTTCACCCAGGACCGGTACAAGCTTGGAAGTTGCAGACTCTCTAAACAGGTAAACAGGAACTCCCATGACAGAGTGTCAAAAGCTTTTGCAATGTCTACTTTTATAGTTATGCGTTTGCTACAAGTCTTCTTATGATAACCATTTATCAGCTCACTTGCCAGTGTTGTGTTCTCCACCAATAATCTATCTTTTACAAACGCAGTCTGGCAGGGGAGGATGAAAGCTGCAAGATTGGTTTTAATTTTGCCACCAGGAGGCGAGAAAGCACCTTGTAGACAGTGTTCAGGCAGGAGATATGACGATACTCTGTGATTGTGGAGGGGCCGAATCCGGATCCGGATAGTAAAATGTTGGATCCACAAAGCCGGATCCGGATCTGGATATCTTGATTTTTTAGTGCGGATATCCGGATCCGTAAGTTTTATTAATAACTATTTCAAAAATAGTAATATTTATATATAAAAGCTAACTTTATTTAATATATTTTCATTTTTATAATAGTATATGTAAATTTTATGTAAATTTTGTAATATTATACATAGAAATAATTAAAACATTATATAATTTTTATTTTTAAATTATTTTTAATATTTTATATATATTTATATTATTTTTTTATTTATTTTCAGGATCCAAATCCGGATCCGGATATCCGCCGGATATTACAATTTTTATAAGGATATCCGACACCCGGATATCCGAGAACCCCGGATCCGGATAATGATGGTAAAATTATGGATCCGCCAGATAAGGATCCGGATCCGAATATCTTAAAATTGCTCGGATACCCGATCCGTCTCAGGCCTGATACTACTGTTATATTATAGAAGTAAATAATAAGAAAAATTCAAATAAACAAAGTGAGTTTGGAGCTTGTATAAACAATGTGAGGTTGGAGATGGTACTTTATTTTTGTTAGTATATCATTTTTAAGTTAAAAATGAGAATATAAATAGTATTCTCTCGCATATCATACTTTGGGGTGGATTGAAAAGATCTAATAACAGTCAGGGGCGGACGTACATCCAAGAGAACATGCTCCCGTCTGATTTTAATTTCTCCTTCAGTTCCTTCAGTATTCTGTATAGTGTCTATGAGATTCTCCCAACTGATAATAGATATAATGCATGTGCCCACATCTAAATACTCTCCTGCATCCGCCACTGATAACAGTGATGGAAGACCCTTAGGGATAGCCGAACTTTTTGACGGAGTTAAAAGAGTTAAGAGTACTCAAGAACATATTTCAAAATAAGCTACATCCCACATGGAAAAAATTAACCTTCAGACCACCGAGCTAGGACCGCTCGATCACTTCGTAGAAACCTTTGTTATGTTGATTATTCTATTATGGATTATCTCAAGTCTGAGTAATAGAACAATCTATTGTCGTCAAAAATAATATTTCTTCAAATTTAAGAAAATGGTATTTACAACTTCATTTCATTTTTAATTGTTTCAAATTTATCCTTAAATTTTATATAACTTTATTTTAACTCTAAAATAATATTTGCATTTTATACTTAGTAAAATTATTAATTTTTTTGTTAGTACAATTATAAATTCATATAAATTATTGTACGTTCTATTAAAAACCAAACTTATGTATATAATAAAAATTTAGCTAAAATGAAATTATGGTTGGATAAATGTTTTACAGTTTAAAATTAAAAAGGATTATCTATGTTTTTAAAATATAATTCTTTTTTAACATTTTCCCATTTTACCATGACATACTACTTGTGCCATCATGTTTAATATTTTTTTTATGTCCCTCTTTCAGTCTTTTGTTATTTGTTTCAACAAAATTATGTTCTACCTATTATATTACTACTCGACGATTTGGTTCCTCTATTCTCTCTTGTTATTAACGAAAATAATCAAATATGTATCAATTTGTTTAGACATGTTCAATCTAGAGATATGCAAGTTGAGATAGAAAATATTAATTTGTGACACATCCACTTCATTGTATAAAGTAAACATTACAACCCACAGCCAAGGATGAAACCTAGAAAGCATCTAACATAACATGAAACAAGGAAGGAACAAGATCACTAAGAACCCATGGAGCTAATAAAAAATCAGCGAAAATGCAAATCAAGTCGATAAGGGAAGCTAGTTTGAATGAGAAGGCGTTTGAAGGTCCAAATTATTTGGCGTGGTATAAGAGCTCCAAGATAGTTCCGGAAAAAATCCACAAGAAACCATCACTTAACAACAAAATTCAACTAAAAGAAGCCACAAGAAAATGGATTTCTACCCGAGCAGCCAACGAAGAACACGCCTGACAATTAAACTACTTAAATACCAAGCGTGATTGAGCTAAAACTCCTCAGTCCCATACTAAGAAAACCAGAAAATCTGTCGGTAAAAAAACAAAGAACAGCACAAATTCACAACACTGAAGCTTTACAATGAAAAATTCATCAAGAAACCCAAAGGCTGAGCAACAAGACCTTACTGAAGACAATTTCGATAAAATATTTGATGCCACCGTGAACAGATGACAGAACCTTATATCACAGGCGGGAGACCCAAACCGAAGACACTAAGTAGCCACCACCCATCCCTGCCTCAAGACCAACCAACTTCATAAATTACAAAAATCTTATTCACAACCCAAAGAAAAAACACAAGCCATAGTTTAAAAGACCTTTATCAAAGATGACCATGGGATATAGAAAAGAAACTGAATTGGCAGAACCACCAAAGACCCACCTGAAAGCATCACCGAATCTAATGGAAGAAGTAGAAACAAAATTTAAATCTGAAAAAGGAACCTTATCAAGGCGAGATAGTGATGAGGAAACCCGAGAAATCCCAAACCGTCATAACTTCATATTTATAAAGTAACCCAACAGAGCAGACCTAGGGACACAGACTAAAACAATAACAAAAACTAGACATCCTAAGAGCATCCAAAAAGGGGAGGCGTTCGAACCCATGCTTGAGCACCTAACTTCGACGATGCTGAACCCCACCATACAAAATCACCCTGTACAAAAGCCGATGAGCACAGAAACCATCGATTTGCCATCCGAGCACGGACGAAGAAGATCCGATACCATAATCATAGATTCCTTTACTCAAACCCCGATCCGTAACCACACTCTAGGAAAATATTGTGTTGCCAAAATTGAAACCTTGAGACCTAAACAGAGAAGAAACCGGACCGATCCCAGCGACGGTTAGAAGCACTGACCACCGGAGAAGTAGACGATGATGGAACAGGGCTTTCTCTTGCTAGGGTTCGGTCAGTTCAACGACATCACAGTTTAAGTTGAAATAAAAACACATGGAAGATTGATTTCAATTTGACATTAACAATAAGCTTAGTTTTGTTTTTATACATAACAAAAAATTGAAAAAATTTCTTGTTCATATAGATCATTTTTCTTGCATAAGATGTTGGCTAATCATCTCCCCCATACTCTTGATGGAGTTAAGGGAAGTGGAAACTAATCTCTTGAATCAATGTAGAGGCTTTCAATGTTATAGGAACATAAAATTCGAATCAATTTGATCTGAAAACCTTTAGACAACCTTGTAACTTAATGGGGGAAAAAGCATGGGAAGAAAGGAGAGCTACCTTTTTCAATTTTTTGTCTTCTCCTATGTCTTGACCATACTGTAATTGCAAACATGGTCAATTTGACTAATGAGTGACACAGATCTCGACAAAGATCGCTATACAATGTGCTTAAGGCGTACTCAGTTCATTATGGAAATATTGAATATATTCATGTCCATCTTTAGAGAAATATGACTTGTTTCTAGTTCTTTTTATAACACGGTACTAAAATTTACACTACAAAAAAACATATTTTTTACAAAGGCAGTATTCGTTGTAAATTCGTCGTAAACGGGGTGTTACGACGAATTAACTTCGAAAGATGTTTCGTTGTTAAACGACCGTCGTAACGGAGGTTTCGTCGTAAACGAATCGTTACGTTTACGACGAAATATATTCCTCGTAAAGCGCAAAAAAGTATTCGTCGTAAACGACACGTAAGACTTCGTGGTAAAGCCCACGTAATGATTTCGATGTAAAACACACGTAAACATTTTCGTTGTAAAGAACACGTAAACATTCGATGTAAACTCCATGTAATGTTTACGAGGAGTTTACATCGATTCTTATTATATTACTATTAGTATATAATAAATTTGAATTTATATTTAATATTCAAAATTTAAAATATTTTAAATTTTAAAACGAAATATGAAAATAAAAAACATATTTTAAAAAAGCATTTAAAAGTCATACAATATTTAAATTCATAATACAAACAGAAATATAAAAAAAACTACATATTGTCGAAGTAGTCGGTGGGGTTGCTCTGCTGTTGACGATTTGGATCGGACTCTTCGGGATTTCGTGATGGCAACCCAAGAGCGGGTCGTCTCTCACTCAACATTCTCTGCATAGTCGGGTTCCCCACCGCCATCACGTCTAGCAGATCCTCAAGCGAGTCTAAACGAACCTGCTGGCTATCCATTCGAGCTTTCATCTGAGAAGTCTCTTCATCCCGTCTCAAAGTATATGACGAAGTTTCCCTTTCAACTTCGTTAACAGAGCCTATGCCGACTATTCGTCTCTTCTTTTTAGGAGCCACCTATAAAATTAAAACATATATTAATATAGTTAGTTATGTTAAAGTATTAAAAATAACGTAAACAAAATTTTTAAGTTGTACCTCTTCGAAGATTCTGTCGGCCACTTCGGTGATCAATGTGACGGGTAATCCATCGGGAGACTGCTGGGTTAGTTGCGTCTCCCGTTCTTCAATCCGAGCAGCCACTACATGGAAGAGTTTCTCAGATGCAGGATCCACAAAAACTCTGTCGGATGTGGCGTGAGTCATCTTGAATAGCTCAGACAGAGATAGTAAGACTCCCGTCTTCTCTAACTACAAAAAAAAAATTAAATATTAAAATTTAAATTAATTGAAAATTTTAAAATAAATATTAAAAACAAAACTTACAGCTTCTAGACGGACTCCTGCATGAGGTTTTTGTCCGGTTCTGTAAACCATGGGCAAATGACCATTTTTATCCTTCGTTCTTCGAGAAGCAGAGCACGAATTGACCTTTTTGATCGAAGAGGGTAGCTTCCAATAGGCGGTGAGGCCATCCCACACATCCGTCGTGAGCTCAGCGGGCTTTCCCTCATACCCGTAGATCTCCCACTTGTCCTTCCAATCGGAGACTGTGTTGCAAAGGCGGGTCTTTACCTTTGCAACGAATTCCCTCTTCACCCTCTCGGTGATTCCCAAAGACCAATGCCACCTTCGCTGAAACACAAAATTTTTGAAGAAATTACAATTAATAATAAATATTTTAAAATAAAAAGTAATATTTAAAAGTGATAATTTAATTAAATTTAAAAATCTTACCGCAAAACATTTAAACCAAGTGATCTTAACGTGATTTGGTGTCATGCTCCAGTTTGGATATGCCCCGTCGTTGTAACAATTAATCATCGCCGAAACGCTCAGGCTAACACGGTTGTTAGCCCCAAACCTGAAACAAAAAACAATTTAATTGTTAGAAAATTAAAATAATTTAAATTTTAATGTAATAAAAATTAATAACTTACCAATAAGTTCTTCGGGGTCTAGAACTTCCAAACCCTCCCGTCCAGGCTGGGCAAGCAAATCATCCACCACATATCTCGCGTATGGTGCATATGAAGGCACATGCAAATCTGGATGAACTGCACCTGCTGGGGCAGGCTGAGGTGCAGCCGCTGACAGGTGCAGCCGCTGGAAGAGGAGGTGGAGGCATCTGCGGTGGAGGAGGAGGACTCCAAGAAACTCTCTGAGAAGTCTGAGAGTCTGGAACTGCATCGGAAGATGATGGACCGGAAGAAGATGCACCGGAACCATCGCCAAACAACTGAGAATAAGTAGGTGTTGCTGGTTTCTCCTAGAAGCCATCTAAAAAAAATTAAAATAAATTTAATCAATTACGAGATAATTAAAAAATTATTTCGTCACCTAACTAATCACTTAAACTATTATTCTGTCACCTAAATAATCACCTAAACTAATTACCTAAACTAATTACCTAACTAATCACCTAAACTAATTACCTAACTAATTAATCACCTAAACTAACTTAACAAAATAATAGAGGAGAGAGGGGGGTACCTTTAGAGGGAGAGAGGAGTTTGGGAGTAATGAACGAGGCACCCTCGTTCTGGCGCGTCTCAATATATAGGGAAAGGCAATCGTCGTAAACTCCACGTAATATACGACGAAGTTACCAGGCCCGTCTTTTTTTATTTACGACGAAGTTACCATGCCCGTCTTTTTTCATTTACGACGAAGTTACCAGGCCTGTCTTTTTTCATTTACGACGAAGTTACCAGGCCCGTCTTTTTTCATTTACGACGAAGTTACCAGGATTCGTCTTTTTCCATTTACGACGAAATTACGTGGAATCGGCCTTTTCATTTACGACAAAGTTACCAGGCTCGTGTTATTTTTACAAGGATTTTACTACGCTTAACCCTAAACCCCGAGAATGAAATCCCTAAACCCCAAAGTCACATATCATCTAACATCTTCTTCTTTACTTCTTCTTACTCTTTCTCCAACTTAAACCCTAAAACTCCAAATAATTTTTTTAAATCTAAAACAATACATATTATATAAAACAACATTTGTTACACATACATTAAGATGATATAAAAACAATATTTCTTTAAACATACATTACAATAGAGAAATACAACATTTGTTACATATATTACATCACTCTAAATCGTTTTCGTTCTCATCAATATTACATCACTCTAAATCGTTTTTGTTCTCATCACTATCATTACAATCATCATCGTCGCTTTTCTCGAACTCGTCTTCACGTGCTTCATATGTCGCATCTTCGAGAATATCTTCATATTGAAAGTTTTCCGGGTCGATCAAAAGGATTTCATCAGTTTGTTGTTCAGGTACCTCAACTTCAGTGATAGCGTCTTCTTCTTGCAAGGGCGGTTCTTCTCCAGCGACAATGCGCCCACGAGGTGTAATTTTGATAGCAGCTAACCAGTTTATCCTGGAAGTTCGAAGCCGAGGATAAGGAAGGAAGCTAACTTGCTCGGCTTGTGAAGCTAAAATGAAAGGCTCAAATTTGTTGTATCTTCTCCCAAAATTGACATCCACAACACCAAATTTGTTATACCAAATCCCTCGGTTCACAACATGATCGAACCATTCACATTTGAAGAGGACGCATTTTAGCTTCAATAACCCCGAAAATTTTTCAATAATCTTCTGCAAGATCCCGTAAAAGTCTGTTTCGCCTTTCACACATATTCCATAGTTACTCGTTGCCCGATGTCTCCCATACTCGTATGTGTGAAAGGTAAATCCTCGTGTGAAATACATAGGTGATGTGATGACCTTTGCAACTGGACTTTGAACCAAATCGTGAAACCATACGGGATAATATGGATAGTCATAATCAACCTGCAAAAAACAGATATTCTTAATTAATATTGAAGTATCAAAACACTTGCTTAATTAATCAATGTATGAGATATATTACGTAAATGTGATTTTAACCACTTGACAAAGTGCTTATCTTTCCGTGTGTCCACATCAGTTGCAGATATTCCTGGTATTGCTTCTTCAACTTGAGATACAAACATGCTGCAAATTAAACAAATGATCAAGTCATATATAATTAACTCCAATTCATATAATTAACATTCACAAAAATATTTAACTTTCAAAGTAATGGGTCACTGCATCCTCGCAGTTGAGTAGAATATGAGTGTGGGCACTATGTTTATCTTCTTCACATGACCACCATACATCTTTCGTTTTACCACCAAACCGTCCAATTTGGCAGAAAATGTCAGGAACACCATCAATTGCATATGATGTTGATACTCCACCATCATCATATCTTCTAGGAACTCTTTTTCTCGTATGAACAGTTGGAGCAAAGTAGTATGATGTGAAGTTAGATGTTTCGGCTGTCAAACTCCCCGCAACTATTGAACCTTCCACCTTTGCAAGATTTCTTGCTTTCCCCTTCAAATGTTTCATCTGTCGCTCATACGGATACATCCATCCGTTGTGAACAGGTCCACGAAGCAATGTTTCATACGGTAGGTGGACAACTAGATGCTCCATGACATCAAAAAATGAAGGAGGAAATATTTTCTCCAGGTTGCACAATATGATCGGAATGTTCTGATGAAGTTGTTCGATGACTTCTTCCTTGAACGTATGTGTGCTAAGATCTCTGAAGAATGCTCTGATGGTTGTATATTGCAAAAGTAATCAAATTAATAACATTTCATAACATATGTGTATATATTATAAATTTATAATTACCTGCAAGTGCTTCATGTACATTTACTGGAAGGAGCTCGGCAAAAGAAAATGGAAGTAGTCGTTGCATAAACACATGACAATCATGACTCTTCATTCCGGAGAACTTTTGACCTCGTTCAACACATCTTGACAGATTTGAAACATAACCATCAGGAAACTTAACTTCTGATGCAACCTAGTCAAACAAAGTTGTTTTGGCTTATGATGACAACCGGAAGATGGGAATAGGAACGTTTCTATTGCTCCTGGTATGTAACTCACTTCTTGAGCAAATATCAGGTAAGTCCATCCTTGACTTTTTGTTATCTTTTGTCTTCCCAGGGACGTTAAGTATTGTATTCATGATGTTCTCAAAAAAGTTCTTCTCAATATGCATGACATCCAAATTGTGGCGTAAGAGAAGATCCTTCCAATAGGGTAACTCCCAAAATATACTCTTTTTATGCCAATTGTGAGAGACACCATACCCATCAGGCATATTTCCAGGAACATGCCAGTTTCCTCCAACCTTAACTGTCTCCGTAATAATCAATGTCCGCTTCGATCTGCTGGCCGGTGAGATATGGAGGAGGACTGTCTCTGATAACTTTTTTGTGCCGAAACAATGTCTTATTTCTTCTGTACGAATGGGAAAGTGGAAGAAAGCGACGATGACAATCAAACCAACAACTCTTCCTACCATTCTTCAGTTGAAAAGCATCCGTCGATCCAAGACAATATGGACAAGATAATCTTCCATGTGTTGTCCAGCCAGACAACATCCCATAAGCAGGGAAATCACTTATCGTCCACAGCAGAACTGCTCGCATCGTAAAATTGTTTTTCAAGGAACAATCGTACGTCCTCACCCCTTCTGACCACAATTGCTTTAGATCTTCTATCAACGGTTGAAGAAAAACATCAAGAGACCGTTTTGGATGCTTCGGCCAAGGGATTAATATGGTCAAAAATAAAAATTCTTGTTCCATGCACATATCTGGCGGTAAATTGTACGGCGTAAGAATGACTGGCCACAAAGAATATTGTCTACCAGACATTCCAAATGGACTAAATCCATCGGTGCATAACCCAAGATAGACATTCCGAATATTTGTAGCAAAATCTGGGTGTACCTTGTTGAAATGTTTCCACACTCTTGCGTCTGATGGATGTCCAACCTCGCCATCTCTCTGGACATGTTCAGCATGCCACCTCGTCAACGCAACAGTCCTCTCAGATTGATATAATCTTTTCAATCTGTTTGTATTTGGTAGGTACCACATCCATTGGTACGGTACCCTATTCCTCCCACGGCCTTGCGGTTTGAATCATGGTTTATTGCAGAATCGACACTCTTCTAACTTGTCATCTTCCTTCCAGTAGATCATGCAGTTGTCGATGCAAACATCAATCATCTCCGAAGGCAACCCAAGACTATAAACCAATTTCTGAATCTCATAATAAGATTCAGCAGGCACGTTGTCTTCTGGCAAATACTCTTTAAACAACTCCGCCCATGCATCCATGCAATTCTCAGGTAAATTATGATCCGTTTTAATATTCATCATCCTAGCTGCTAGAGACAATTTAGAGAGACCTTCTCTACAACCAGTGTAGATTGGTTGATTTGCAGCATCTAGCATTTCATAAAACCTTTTTGCATCCAAATTAGGTTCTTCTACATTTTCAGTTCCATCAGCTATTGTTGTAGTTGTTTCTAACAATGCATCACTAATCATATCTTGAACCCTATCATGATCTACCACCTGCTCCTCCTGATGATAATTATATTCATTATGCAAATGATTCGGTTCTTCATTATGATGAGCATCCTCAAAATTATTATTACTACTACTAGCTTCATTTCCCCCATAACCCTCTCCATGTTGATACCAAATATAGTACTGTGGTGTAAATCCTCTGTTTACTAAATGCTTCCATACAGTTTCACTACGTGCAAATTTTGAATTCTTGCATTTCCGACAGGGGCAGAACATCTTACCGCTTTCCAGCGTGATTGGTGTACAGCCCGCTTGGTGCATGAATGTCTCTAGCCCGCTCAGAAATGCGTTCGTCACCCTCCCGTTGGAATATTTGTGCAAATACATCCAACTCCGTATCTCGTAAATACTACCGCCACCGGCCATTTTTTTCTTAGATTTTTTTTTGAAATTTTTTTTTCCTGATTTTTTTTTTTTCGTTTGTGTGTTGTGAGGAAGAGAGTTGTGGGAAATGACATATATATAGACAAATTTTCGAGTTTGGTAGGTGAAATATAACAACAATTTTACACGAAATGTTTTACATGGATTTTACAAAAAATGTTTTACATGGATATAACAACGATTTTACATGAACTTACAACCACTTTACAACGAAATTAGTTAAGTTAAAGCACATAGAATACACGTTTTCACCTAAATATAACGGTAACATGTTTCGTTGTAATGTCGATGTATACGATGAATTTATCTTTCCACGTACTTTCGTCGTAAACTTACATTGACTTTACGACGCAACTGTTTCGTCGTAAAGTTACATCGAATTTACGACGAATTTTGGACTCCTCGTAATTTCGTTGTAAACGCCATGTAAATTTACGAGGAAATAATTTCCTTGTAAATCTTCGTTGTTATAGAAACGTTTTCTCGTAGCGTTATTGTTTCAATTGTATTCTTATATGACCTATATGTCTTTCGGTTTAATTATAAAATTCAAATTCACATCGAAATTAGGAATCCTAATAGAAAAGACAACACTCTGATAGGTCGGTTTCGATTAAATTTACTAGAATTTGAGTGGATTTATAACCCTTCTCTCTGACCTTATTTTATGTGTCTTTCCTATGATCGTATATATAGTTATATATGTATGGTAGTTAATAATGAATATAACAACTGAAATAACATATATAATTATATATAGGTTCGAAGGGTGACATTGAATCAACTACTTTTTCGAAAAATGCTATTCGTCACCAATAATCTTTTTCAGCTTACGATTTGCGTTTTTTTTACAAAACAAAAACATGATAGCGTTTTCAAAATACACTGGGACCGCACTTAATATATTTTTTAGTACACCAACCGCACGTATATTGTCCACCACCTAATAACCAGCGGATTGATTTGAATTCCGCAATGAAAAAATTGAAATATAATAATTTTTACTTTTCTTTTAACTTTGGAATAATAAAGCAGTATTTAATATTTCAAGAATAAAGAAAATCTTTACACGGTATTATTTTATAAATTAATGTGGATTGTTATGTATTTTATTGTTTCTAGTACTGCAATTTTTTTGACATTGTATTGATGTAATTTTAATTATTGCATTAGGATATCTGAATTATTAGAACTATAGAAGTTGGAAATAACAAATAATAAAATATTTAATCAAATTAATTTTAACATTTTGGGTTTGGTTTCAGAATTTTTGGGTTGGACACAAATAAATTTAAATTTGTTAATAGATTTATTTTATATTATTTTCTATCAAAACCGCACTACTTTCTCTATTAGACCCGCACTAATTTCTTTATCAAAACCGCACTAAAATCTCTATCAAAACCGCACTTATCCTGCAAACCTCATGAACCACAGTTTCACCATACCGCACTTTAATTATGCCACGTTTTTAATACAAAATCTGCGGTTACCATTCAAATTCATAGTATGGTGGTTACATTTTTATGGAGAGTTGTGTCTCTTAACATAATGACATCTCTTCATAAATATAAAAGCTTTGTATCTCTTATGAGAATACATATGAATCTTTCTTACACCACAATGAAAATGTTGATCAAATGGATTAAGAAAAATGAGTTTAAAGGTTTCTTTTCCATCAAAAGAAACCATTAGAGAAATTGACAAAGAGAAGAATAAATCAATTGGTGAAATTATTCTTTACTAAGCCAGATTAAGCATGGATTAAGGTTAGTGTTTCTTTCTTCTCTCTAAGAAAACATACTAGGGTTGAATTAAACTAAATCTAGATTATGGTCTTGGGTTGATTTCATAACTGAAATTATAAAAGTATAATAAACACCAATATCTTCATGGGATGAGTTTTATAGCTGCCATGCTGCTTCTTTAGTTCTTTATAGGACTCAAGATGCGTTCTGGTTATTAGTTGCAATACACAAAGAGCTGTTTATGCTCCAAATGGAAGATTATATCATGCAAATCTTTTAATAGTTTTGTGAAGGAAAAACTTTATTTATGATCAGTTATTATGAACTATCAATAGAAAATGCTATTGTTTCTTACTTTTCTCCTATAGTAGTTTTGGAAATACTTGATGTCTTTGACCCAGAGTGTCAACAACTCATCTAGTTATTAGATTAACATTAAACTTTACATATTTTTCTCTAGAAGTAGCTCTTTCTAATCCTTTTAAACTTAAAAACACCCCACCATGTATCAATTTAGCATCTCTTTATCTTATGTCTTTTTCATAGTTCTATTTTGTTATCATATGTCGTTTTCATAGGTTTTGACTTCTTTTATCACTTTCAAATTACAGAAGATTTGGAAAAGATTAAATTAAAAATATATATATATGGTACATGATTCATTTTGATTGGGTTTGGGTGGATAATCCCACAATAACATAGTTATGTTGGTAACTATAAATATTTAGTAAGGTTGTTAATGGTTTTAGACACATTTTGGTTTACAAAGAAAACAAATCAGTTTTACAGTGAGGTCATACTAAAAATTTTAAGAAGCAGATGGTCATTATTGCTTAGGGCACTTCCATCTCCACTCCATAATTTACTCCAAAAATGGAGTGAGAAAATGAGTAAGAACACAAAATAAAAAATCATTCTATTTATGGAGTAATCTTTTATTTTTTGTTCATACTCCATTTCCCACTCTATTTTTGGAGTAAATGATGGAGTAGGGATGGAGATTATGCCATGCATGAAGCATACATTTAATGTTTTAAACCACTTTATTATTATTTTTGGTGTTTTTGAAAATTACATAAAGTAGATTTAAATAAAAATAACAGAAAATAAAAGAAACTCAAGACCCTGGATAACCGGGGTAGTACAAAGACATCAAATCGATAACATAAATTGAATCCACACAATGAACCGGGGACTGATTAATTTGCCAGAGCAAACTGTCACCCGCCAGACATCTGTAGAACCAAAATGAATTGTGACTGCAGCATCTGCCTTAGAAGAGCTACCTCCTAAAACGAGGAGAAGAGGAAATAGAAGCAACAAGACCCCCACCACCGCAACCTCCCACTAAAGAAACACAAAAAAACGAGGAACATAAATCGAAAGACAAGAGAAGAAAAAGAAAAGCACTACATAAGTTAGTGTTTATAGTACAGATGGGATTTGCCGGTTTGGAGATGGCGTTTAGAATACTTGGATCTAACCTCACCACTGTCTCGCCTCTACCCCCACCACATAATCACTGACTCAGCTCCCGCCTGCCTTCCTCAAAACAATATAAAAGGAGGGAGATAATACTGAATGGATCTGTAACTGAAATAGGAGCTCACACCAACGTCCCACTTTATCACCGAGAACCACCGCCACTGTGCTGCTAAGGAAGCGAAATCTCACACATCCGTGAACCAACCAAAAAAGAGGCGAGAGTAAAGGGCACAACCCAAATCCATTCCTGAGGGATCTAAGTTGTGATATCACAAACCTCGATAACGCCAAGGACTTCCGCTACACCACCAAAGCCGCAGATATACACACCAAAGATAAAAATACTGAACCTAGAAAAAAAGCACATGGTGGAAAACTGAAAGGAAGAAAAGATCCCTCTCACAACAGCGGAATTTCACTGAATACCGAAGGACAGTCGATTTTTCTTCAAGAAAAGAGAGAGAATAGGGAGTGAGTGATTATTCAGCGTGATAGTGAAAAAGATAATTTGGTGAAGCAAACTTAATGTACTCCAGTTTAATCTTCTAATAGGAGAAGTCAAAGAACAAATACAAACAGATTTTAATCAAGTTAATGAATACAACAGACACCCAATAAGGAAGAGACCTTACTAAATGAAAACTTAGAATGCTCCCAATATATTTGTTTTAGAGTAATTAGAGCCTATGCATACAAAATGGAAAATAATTAGGAGAATACCCCCAACATTCTTGCACCATTTTCATTCCGATAATATATATCATAGGCCCTAGCTCTCTCTCCTCTTATCTCATAGGTTATGCATCTCTAGCTCTCTTAGATTTTAGATTCTGCATCTCTAGCTCTTTCTCATCTCATATCTTGAATCACTTTTACATTTATAATGATTAGTTATCCTCCCATTTATAAAGTCTCTATCCTCTTGCCTTGTTTATTTCCTCTTTAACTTCTTTTGTTTTTGTCTAGTTTTTCAAATATGAAGATATTTATAATCAAAAGAAAGGAAGGAGGACGCCATCTCAGGTTTGTTTGAAATCTTTCTTGCACTGCTTTTCTCTTATTATTTTCTTCATCTGAAGCTTGAAAATGATTTTACCAAGATGGATTCAATCTAGATTTTATTTTTCCATTGAATTAATTTTATGTGTTTGATTGTTCACCTTAAAGCTTTAGTATTTGACGATGTGTTTGATTGTTCTCCTTAAAGCTTGAGTATTTGATGATATATCTTCTTGTGTTTTGGTCATTTTGTTTTCTATTTGTATACGTCAAAATCATATGAACGTCTGAGTTGTGTTTGGCGGCATCGGTTAAAGCTGCGTCGGATCTAGATTCGAAGCACTTGATGATGTCTCTGCCTGAGATTGTGAGGCTGTTAAAGAGAAAAGCCAAAGCTGAAGAAGAGGCGAGCGAATTTGTGATGTTTATTTTAATATGGATAACAATTATGTTAGCAGAAATTTTACTTGTTACCAGATATTATTCATGTTTTAGTGGATCATCAGTTTTATATCACCGTTTGAGATAAATGTTTTGTCAGATGTTATTATCAAATTGTCACTAACTGATAATATGTGATAGGATGCTAAAATAATGTGTTTTGTAGATATACGGTTGGTTAGATGTTAAATGGTTTGTTAGGAGTTATATTTTGTTTGATACATAATTTATTAACTGATAATACAGTTTTTGTTACCTGATATATGTTTTCATAGTAGATACATTGTTTCTAATTCGTGTATGTTATTGATTCGTTTAACACAATGCACATAATTATGATTTATTAACAAAACATATAGTATGGTTTGTTAGCTGATACATGGTTTGTTAGTTTGTACCTTTTGTTCGATACATTGCCTGTTAGATAATATATGATTTGTTACCTAATTAATGTTTTCATAGGTTGAAACATTAATCAATACAAAATATATTTATATTGTATCTTCTAAAATTATCGTTACTCAATAACAATTTATATAGCACTTAAAACTGAAATAATCAAATATATTTTATACAAATAACAATACAAATAACAATATTGCCATTACATTTTAGTTGAGAAATTATATGAAATTAAATTCTTACATTGGAAACTACTGGATGATAGAAATCAACTGGACACAAAATAACAAAAATAAAGTAGACACAAGGTTGCCTAAGTGCTGGGATACTTATGCACACCAACAAAATCAAATGTCATATCTTTCTTGGATACACCTATGTTTTTCAGCTGTAAACATGGCAATATTAAGAGTGTTTTCGTCGGATCAGTGTCAAAAGATTATAGCAAAGCATACTTTTTTGAATTTTGGTTCCAAAAGTAAATGTAACCAAATAACTCTTTGTTTTAATTTTTATTAATCTATATTATAATAGATCAGTTTTTGCTCACTCCTCAGCGCGCCACGTCATCGTTTTGTGGACCCTACTTTTAAAAAGTGTAAAAAAATGTCAAGTCCATGGCTCGAACCCGGATTATTGAGATATAAACACCAACATTTATACCACTAAGCTAACTGATACCTTTGTACATTGATGGCCGAACCTAATATATATTTATGAAGGTCGGAAGCCCTTGCTTCTTCGGCTTCCTTTGAGGGTCGGACCTACAAGTGTGTTATGGGTTTCATTTTTAAATGAGATTCATCACGTTATATGAAAAAAATCTTAAATTTGCAACAATTATGGTTTTCCTATATTGTAAACTGTTGTAGTTTAATATGGGTTCTTTTCATCATTGTCTCAAACAAGTCTGAGTTACAGAGTTGCGCCGTGTGTATGTTCGTAATCTATTTTTTCACCGGTGAACTCTTCATGTCCCCATCTTAAATCGCTTGATCATAAATGTTCCTGATTTGTAGCCCCTTTGTAAACCATATATATATGATTCTCATCTTTGATGAACTCAATCTGCATCTCCACAAAACTCATTGATTCCTTTTAGCTTTAACCATCTTCTAGAAAATGTTTCTCTCTACCTCTCCAGTTCGTCAAACCGGCGTCCCGGCGTCCGTCACTCAACCTTCGAGTCTCTCCGTCTTGGTCTTAGTAGTCAGAGCATAGCCTCTGGCATCCTCCGCTTCTGGGATTCCCTGAACTTCAAGAAAGACAGAGAGTTTGTGGGAATCACGGTTCTTTTCCTTGATGAAAAGGTAAGTTAATCTTCAATCTATCACACTTATTTAACATAATTGTTTTAATTTATTTCTTGATTCTTTGTTGGATAATACTATTTGCAGATTCCGTGATTCATGGGTTTACTCCCGTCGGACATGCTAATCATTACATGCCATCTTTGAAAGCAGATTCCATTGTGAAAGTCGATCGTTTTGAGGTTGCTAGGTGCTCCAAGTGATCGCGAACACAAACTTAGAAATTGGTAAACATAGCATATTTGGCAGCTCCAAGCAAGATTACAATCAGGCAAATTCAAGTGGAATGACATACCAACAACTGAAACTGGTAATTAGTCAACAACTTATCCCATATTTCCCTTATCTGGAAAAATCTACTGTGTTTCTGATCTATTTTTTCATCTACGCAACTTTAGCCTCTGTCATGGATAGCTCTCTCCCAAGAATTGCATTGACTATGGTTTCTGGGAAGAAAAAGATCTTGCTCCTGAAAAAAGACTGTGACAACCCTGTTGTAAGATTTTAGTTTGTGCAGAACAACAAACCTTGATTTATTTTCTATTTAGTATAGTGATAGTTGTTGACAATCATTAGTTATTTGTCAATATGTTTTTTATGTGGCATTTCAGAACTCTCCATTCCAAACGGAACAGCAGATGGAAGCTAATTTTTCTGGAAGCTCCTCGACTTCAAGACAGAATCAGAAGATAGATGTTGGTGGGAGCTTAATCAAGGGAATACTTCAGAGAAGTGAGACGGCCTAGCCAGACTTCATCTTTTGTACAGCGTGAGCAAAGAGTGGAACCCACAAAACACGAGAGAAGAAAAAACAAAACACGAAATTAACATATTCAGATCTTCTCTCTTGCATGTCTAACATCTGGCGCCGACGAAACTCAACACCCACGGCAGACGAAGCTGATGCAAGTAAACCTCTCATCAATCATGCTTAAAATCAATCTACGCTTTTCAATCTCACAAACTAAGAAACAATTTTACCAACATGAATCGGGAAATTAGTGCCCACATTCCCGACATAGAGAAAAAAAAGAGTTGAAATCCTAACAGTTTTTTCAGTATTAGACTAAACCACAGATTCAAGGCACAGTTATTTTGAAATCCTAACATTTTAAATCCAAATTTATTATCTTTTTCTATGCACTATTTGATTTATATACAAACAACTACCTAAGTAAACACTAACAAGTTCCATCACCCTCAACTTTGAACATATAAGATATAAAAATATCAACATATGACTTCGTCGTTCATTCTTATATCAAACTCATCAACCTGTGTAATATCCAAAGTCCCATCAATCACATTATAGACAAAAAACAATAAAATCCCGTAAACAAAACTATACAATACACTTATAATGTAGCCGACTCCGCGCTTGCGCGGGGACTATGCACCTAGTTTTAAGAACTTTTGAGCGATTAACTATAGACGGCTCTTTGAAATTGTTGAGCGCCTTGCATTATTATGTTTTGATGGTGCAAATCTGTTGGCAGGAAAAGAAAAAGACAATACTGAGAAGCGATAACAGCTAGATCAAGAAATGCATACAACAAAACCAAAAAAGTCCAAGAGGGGACAAGACATTCTCATTTTTTGCGCTTCTCTTTGTGAATTCTTCAAGATTCAACTTGTAACAAATGCGAGAGTGAATGGCCAGAAAGAAAGAGATGAGAAGAGTATAAAGTGAACGATCAGGCGATTTTCATTTTCCGGGAAGGAGGCCGGCGGAATATGCTTATCAAGTCATCCAGTCCCTGTCATCATTTTCAAACCGACTCTCGGTTAAACACTACCTCTATATATATGTATAAGAGATCAATCGGTTTCTATAATTACCCGAGTTGTTATGACGAGGAAACTGAAAAGCATTATCAAGTATGATCCTAACACCAGAAGCAAGAGCAAGTCGAATGTTACACTCGCCACCTACAATAATGCACACAACCGAACAAACAATTAGGTCGAGAAAATGAGTTAAAATAATGTATGATGAGAGTCCTACCTGGTATATGTTAAGGCTAGCCTTTGTTGAGTCGTAAAATGTGAAAATTCCATCTAAAGATTCTTGTTGGATACTCATTTCGGCAGTATAATCCTCTAGTTCCTGTCAAGAGGTATCTCACCTACTTAACACCACATTGTCATAAACAATTGCGGGGCGGGCCGCATGTGGACACAAAATAGATAATGCATACCTTCTTTAGAGCCATGATTAGTGGTTCATTCTTTGAAAGAAATGGTGCCACCCGAGGAGTTTGTGACAAACCGTCCAACCACGATTTCACATAAAAGCGATTTACTGCCAAACTACTATTATCAGCAAAAATCTGTATGTCTTTTCCTTGGTGGCCATAGATATGCCTCTGCGGCAACCAAGAAAACATTTGAGTCAGCTATCACCAAATGTAACGAGTTTTAAGAATTTGAACGGGGTTTTTCTCTAATGAAATCAGGGACGGTATACAAAGTAATCACTTGAATTGAGTGTGCTTGTCTTACCGCAAGGCTTTCAGCCACCAACTTGACACCCTTAATGATCGAATCCTCATTCACATGTTGCCTTCAGAAACAGTATCGACGTTAGTCTTAAGGATAATGACAATTCTTGCAAAGTTGAAACAGGAAAGAATACGTTGAAATAGTTCATCAGGACTCAACAAAACAGATGATTAAAGCCTACCTCGTATCAGACAAACTTCCAGCACTTTCCAGTAACTCGGGTGGAGTCAGAAGTTCGGATACAGTGGCTGCTGTTACTCGGAGTCTTGAAAATTGTTCATGCTCCCAAGCAACCTAAACAATCAGCAGCACACCTCTGTCAGATAGTGTCTATGTATTGATCAGTGAAAATACAATTGCCGGAGTTAGAGACAACAGTGTGAATATCTCAAGTAACCCCCTACATGAGAAGATCAATTAAGTATTGAAAAATCTTAATCACTGCATAAGACAAGTTTAATGCTGCAAAATATAATGACTTTCAAATTATGACATGGAAATTATGACTATCCAAATTTTGGGAACAGTTCTAACTGTCAGTTAGACATCTATGATTACCGGAATCAAGATGAATAAGAAGAGCACATGAACTAAGAAATACTTTTAAGTTTTAACAGTCAGCTCCCTTGCAAATCAAGTTGCATCATTCAAAATTTAAGTATCGACTCACTCGTGAATTAGAGATATTAATCTTCTTGTGCTTCAGGGACACTTGAAAACCCAAGTCTTCTGCCACATTTGAGAAGCCCTGCAGAGATGCATTCGTTAACCAATGAACCATAATAGCTACTCACTGAACGATGAATACACTATCGTTTTTACCTCAAAGATTTGTTTTATATAGGCGTTCTCCGGAGGCTTTGACACGTGAACCAGTAATTCATTGTCCCAAGAGCCAACACTGTTCAAGCAAATGGCATAATCAATGCTCTCACGCATCCTCTGATCAAGGCTTTTCAGCCACTGCAAAAGATATGATACTTAATGACGAATACCAACACGTTTGCAAATGTAACAAACACAGAAATAAAAAATGCACAAAGGATATGGTTTTAGTAGAAATCAGGAAGTAAGGTCTCGTACCTTCTGAGTTCCTTCGTAGTTGTAGGGTCCACCAGATGTCAGCGCAAAAAGTAAATTGTATCTTCCTCTTGTCTTGGGATTTGAGTAAAGAGTGGAAAACAGTCTAGCTACTTCAAGAAGCGCCACTACCCCACTCCCATTGCTATCACTTCCAACTGATAGTGCCTACAAATACAAGTTAGTCAGGTACATATTACCAGAGTATTAAAGATATCTTCTACTCATTACATACAGGAGCTGCTCCGAAGGTATCATAGGATGCTACAACAGCAATTGTTGAAAGCTGGTTGGAATCTCCATCTGCTCTTGATCCTGGAAGCCATCCCTACACACAAACCAAATCCTCTCAGGCCTCCTGCATGTCAACCATCCAAAAGTAACCAGTAAAAGAGAGAGAGAGAGAGTCAGCGAGAACACATATCTACATCAGTATCTAACAAGGAGGAAAATAAAAATAGGATAGAATAATAATGTTCAAACTAGATTCAATAACACTAAACATTAGGAAAGTGTACACCAGATCCCTAGTTGCTGAAATAATGGATGAGCTTAACTGGTCCTATACTTAAAAATTACTTCCTTGCAGGGAAATTGGACTGTAGGATGCACAAATTCAAGCTACCACAAACCAGACCATCAGACTTTAACAATTGTGGTGTCTACAAGACTATCATGCTAAGTAACCATACTCATCTTAAAATGCGGCCAGCCAAGGTTCCCAGCATTGAGTTAGCTAATAATTTTAAGATTCGACAGAGAAGGTTATGCTACTTATCATAGATATCAAAGCTAGTGACGACATTTATCAGAATAAAATAAAATTCCATGAGTTACCTGAATGTTTGTGATGGTGGGAGATGCAATTTTCCTAGGCTCTGATACGGAGATAACTAGTTTATATCTGACAATATTAACGGAAAGAAATGGTTAACGTACACACTAAAGTAACAGTTCATCAATAAAGCATTCCTTGGAAATGAACAATATTGTAGAAAGAATGAGCATATTCAAATTTAGGTAAATAATTCAATATAACTTCAAGTAGCTACCATATATAAACAAGACTAAGAGTTTAATACGTAGCTTCCCCAATCTTAAAGTCGCATATCTTCATATTATTATTCTACTTAGCAGCTTATAACAAAATCGTGCGCCAGAAGACATATCACTACAAAATCTCAAGATTGAGGAAATAGTAGACTAACCCGCCTGTGGTTGCAGTAGCTTGTTGACCAAGTGCATCATTTTTCTTGACATCAGCCAACATAGTATCAGTCTCTTCATTCTCAAAGGCGAAGTAGACAGGAAACTGTAAGAATAAATCATGATTACCAATAGAAAGAAGAGAGCTTTTTAAACTTCAAAAAAAAAAAAAACTAATACATATGAAACAGAACACTCACAGGGATGTTGCCATGGAGAAGCAACTTCTCAAGTTGTGCTAATAATATCCTGAGGCCTTGGGTTTCTCCACCGCCAATGTTACCAGGTCTAAACGTCTGGGGAAGCAAAATCAACAATCCTCCAAGAGACTGCTTCTGTGAAATGTAATCTGAAGAAATAGCAACAAAACCCGATCCAAGAATCAGGTGACTAACTAACTAGCTCATCCTTAAAACCAAAATCGAAGGTACCTTGAACGAATGCGATATCGAGCTCCCGAAGTGGGAGGATAAGTACAGAGCGGGATAGATCGGCGCCGTGTTGGAAGCTGAGAGAAGCGGCGTGGTGGTTGAGAGAGGAGAAACGAGATCCGAAAGGAGCGCCGGAGATGTCGTATTGGATGAGACGGTACACATCTACTACAGTCGCGGCGTCGCAAAGCTCGACGCAGGCGACGAGTACGAGCATTAGCGCAACGACTGGATACATGGACTCCAAGAACATGGAGCGATGATGTCTCTGCTTCGAATTCTTCTCCTCCGCCATAGTTGGGATCTAGGGTTTTGTGATTAGTGGAAGAGATCTGTTCTCACCTATGAGTTTTGGAGTCACTGCTTAGATGTCCTCATTGACTTCTGATTTTTCTTTTTCTTTTTTTTTTCACTTTTGAGATTAGCTCGGTAAATTGCCAAAAATACCATTTTCAGAGTACCACTTTTCACACTAACCACTTTTACCACGTATTTAAAGACATATATAACCTTTTGATTAACTTTGACGAAAAAAAACATAAAATTAACTAATCTAAACTTAAAACATTAACTATAAACCCTAAATCATCAACTCTAAACCCTAAATCATGAAACATCAACTCTAAACTCTAAACCCTAAACTCCAAATCACCAACTCTAAACTCTAAACCATGAAACATCAATTCTAAACCCTAAACCCCGAAACACCAACTCTAAACTCTAAACTCTAAACCTTCAAATCTAAACCCTAAAACATCAACTCTAAACCCTAAACGTAACCCTAAACCCTATATTTTTCTGAAATTCGAACCCTAAACCATAAAACCCTAAACTTTCAAATCTAAACCATAAAACATCAACTCTAAACCCTAAACCCTAAAACCCTAAACCTTCAAATCTAAACCGTAAAACACCAACTCTAGGGTTTTAGGGTTTAGGGTTTAGGATTTAGGGTTTAGAGTTTAGGGTTTAGAGTTGAAGGTTTAGGATTTAGGGTTTAGAGTTGATGTTTTAGGGATTAGGGTTAATTTTTTAGGGTTTAGGGTTTAGAGTTTACTTTTTAGGATTTAGGGTTTAGTGTTGATAGTTTAGGGTTTAGTGTTGATGGTTTAAGGTTTAGAGTTGAAGTTTTGGGTTTAGGGTTTAGAGTTGATATTTTAGGGTTTAGAGTTGAAGGTTTACGATTTAGGGTTTAGAGTTTATGTTTCGGGGTTTAGGGTTTAGAGTTGATGTTTGAGGGTTTAGGGTTCGTATTTCAAAAAACAAGGTTTAGGATTGATGGTTTAGGGTTTAGGGTTCGTATTTCAAAAAAGAAATAGGGTTTAGGATTGATGGTTTAGGGTTTAGAGTTGAATTTTAGGGTTTAAGGTTAGATTTGAAGATTTAGGGTTTTAGGGTTTAGGGTTCGAATTTCTGAAAAATATAGGGTTTACGGTTTAGGGTTTAGAGTTGTTGTTTTATGGTTTAGATTTGAAGGTTTAGAGTTTAGGGTTTAGAGTTGATGTTTCGGGGTTTAGAGTTGATGTTTCGGGGTTTAGGGTTTAGAGTTGATGTTTCAAAAAAGAAATAGGGTTTTGAATTGATGGTTTAGGATTTAGAGTTGAGTTCTAGGGTTTAGGGTTTGAATTTCGAAATAGGATAGTTCGAAAAAAAATAAAAAAAAAACCATTTTCTATTTTTTTAGATTTTTATTTATTTAAATATTTATTTATGATATATATGAAGAACAAGGGCATAAGAATCTTTTGTCATTTAGCGAAAAATATATTTTTGAAAATGTTTCTTTTGTGGTGGTAAAAATGAAAAGTGGTAGCATGAAATTGGTAAACATATAATTTCCCCATTTTACAACTCTATATACCACCATAAATTAAAACTATAGTATTTACCAAAACTGTATCGCTTTTTTTTTTTTGATCGAGTATGCCTTTACTCACTACTTAGGGTCCGAATGTTTACGAACTTCACATCAAAGTTAATAGTAACAAAAATATTTATATATACATATATACAAATATATCTTTGTTACTATTAAAATTATGCTGATATTCAACATGTTGTCATTTATATTCGTAATCTCTTTACTTCCAAGATGATATCTATATTTGGCATATTTACATCAATTTTTTTTACACTTATAAAAAGCATCATATTTACACGAAAAAACACTATTTTTTTTTGTCAACACACGAAAAACACTATAATATGCTAAATCCATCATTTATACCTACTAGTTTTTAAAATATTCTCCTCAACAATGGTATCAATCCGCCTTGTCAACACACCAAAGTTTAGAAACTTAAAGCTAATATCCCGATTCCTTACAAAATATTCACCACTACTGAAGCTTATCGAAAGTATATGGAAAACACTTAAGATTATAAAGAATAACTTATTTTTATTGTTTTAGAAACTTTTCAAAACTAAAGTTCTCTTCTCTCTTAAATCTTATGGACCACCTCCGAATTACATCTATATTTATATTAAAAAAACAATTATCTTTTAAATGTGAAATAAAAAAACAAAAACCTAATCTAAATAGTAAATTTCATTTTGAGAAAAAGACAAAAATAGCACTAAATCAAGTTTTTGTTCCCACACTAGCACTCAAGGTCAAAAGTCACAAAAATAGCACTTAATGTTTTATCAAAAGTCACAAACTTAGGGTTTAGAGTTAAAGGGTGGGGTTTAGGATTTAGGGTTTAGGGTTTAGGGTTTAGAGTTTAGGATTTAGGGTTTAGATTTTGGGTTTAGGGTTTAGGGTTTAGGGTTTAGGGTTTAGAGTTTAGGGTTTAGGGTTTAGGGTTTAGGGTTTAGAGTTTAGAGTTTAGGGTTTAGGGTTTAGGGTTTAGAGTTTAGGGTTTAGGGTTTAGGGTTTAGAGTTTAGGGTTTAGGGTTTAGAGTTGAGAAATGAGGTTTTGGGGATAAGATTTCAAATTTTGAAAAATAAAAAAAATAAAATTTTCAAAATATAAAATGCTATTTTGGTCATTTTAGTTTTTGAATTATATTTTTGTGATATAAACTTAGAAATGTGCTATTTTGGAGATTTGCCCTTTCATTTTCTATTCTAGATTTCCGTTATGTGTATTTAACTTATTAAACACTTATTAATAAGTGAACTTGTTTCACAAATCTTGAAATTATCCAACATTCACCCCTTATTTTGATTTAAATTAGAGAGATCAATTTTCGGAAATCCAATTAAATTCCTCATTTGCTTGAACTTAATCCTTGCTATTGGTTTGGTAAGGATGCCGGCCTTGTGTTCAACTCTCGGTACGTGCTCCACTTCGGTCTGCTCGTTCTCCACACACTCACAAATAAAGTGATACTTTCAAAATATGTGCTTACTCCTTCCATGAAAAATGAGATTCTTAGTTAGAGGAATGACTGATTTGTTGTCGATCCTAAGTATGATCTTCTCGCCTTCTTAACTTAGTATCTCACACAACAACTCCTTGTTTCATATAGCTTGATTCGCTGCTTTTGTTGCTGCCATGGACTCGGCTTCACATGATGACAATGCAACTGTGGGCTGCTTATGTGATGTCCAAGTGATTAATGACTTGCCAAAAAAGAATGCATGTCTTGATGTGCTTCTTCCATCATCGACATCGATATTGTGACTACTATCAATCTATCCAACGATTCTTCTTGTTCCTCCCTTCTTGAATAACATATTGTAATTTGTAGTCCATGTTACATACCTTAGTATATGCTTGATAACTTGTCAATGAAACTTTCTCGGATTTTTCATATATCGACTTAGAACACCAACTGTGTAAGATAAATCTGATCTTGTATGAAGTAGGTACCTTAGACATCATGGTTCTTATGTATGTCTTTGCATCTATCTCTGGTTCGTCTTCAGCTTTTGACATCATTAAACTCGACTCTGTTGGAACTTGAGTCGTGTTATATGCTTCCATCTTTGTGTCACATAGGATTCCTTGAGCATACATTTCTTGTGTTATTCTGATTATGTCTGCTCCTTGAATCACTTCTATTCCAAAATAATATGTTAGCTTTGTTAAATCTGACATCTTGAACTTCTTTGACATTTCTTCTTTGAATTGGTTAATCACCTTAAGAGAAGTTTCCGTCACAAATAGATCATCAACGTAAATGACTATTAGTAAGAAGTCTCCTCCTTCATTCTTACGGTACAATGATGGTTCATTCGTGCACTTTCTAAAGCTCATATCCTTTGGAACCTGATCGAGTTTTATGTTCCATGTTCCAGGTGTTTGGTGTAACTCATACAACACATTGTGTAACACATAAACTCGATCTTCTTCTCCTTTCTTTTCGAAACCTTCGGGCTGTCACATACACTAACTTCTTTAGTTATCCATTCGAGAAAGCGGTCTTCACGTCCAGAGATGATGTATCTCCCATCCGTTTGTTGCTTCAAGGGCTATTAAGAGCCATATAGCTTCAAGACGTGCTATTGGTGCAAACAATTCAAAGAAATTTATACCACGTTTCTGTACATAGTCTATTGCTACAAGTCTCACCTTATACCATCTATCTTTCTTTTTTATTGTAGATCCATTTTAATCCTATAGGTTAACACCAGCCGGTTTATTTACAAGCTCATATGTCTTGTTTCTTGCGATAGATTCTCTTTCGGCTACCATTGCTTCAACCTATTCTCTTACATGTTCGGCCTCAAGATAATTCTCTGTCTCGCCATCCACTGTGATCAACAACATTGCACTTTCTTGATATGCAAGTAACACATAATCATCAAGATACCTTGGTTTAGTTATGGTACGGCTGTGCCTAGTCACCAATGGTTGAACACCACTGTCTTGGTTTTCATTGTGATTAGTATCTTCTTCTTCCCCATCTTGGTTTATAGCCTCATGTTCGGGATCCTCACCTTGATCATGATCTTCTTCAATATCAACCTCATGTGGAAGCTTAATCATAATTGGTTCACAATCTGCTTGATTTGTTGTAGACGACCAATCCCAAGCTTTGTTCTCATTTTAAATCACATCTCCACTCACCATTACCTTTCCAGATACGGGATCATATAGTCTATATGCTTTGGAACCCGGTTCAGTTCCAAGATTGATCACACTCTCCAACTTCTTCAGGTAAGGTCCAATGATATTCGCATGAGCAACACAAAATGAGGTGCTCAATATTTGGTTTCTTCGATGTGAGACACTCATATGGCGTTTGATCCTTCAAGGCTTTTGTAGGAACTTTGTTGATGAGGTAAGTTGAATGTTGTACAGCTTCCCCCCCCCCCCCCCCACCCCCCACAAGTAGTTCAACATCTTCATTTCCTTAAGCATACGTGTGATTTCATCTTTCCACAACACCGTTTTTCTGAGGTGTATAAGACGCAGTTAGGTGCCTTGTTACTCCATTCTCTTTGCAAAATAGATTGAACTCAGCTGAAGTAAATTCTCCTCCTTTATCAGTGTGAAAGGTTTTAATGGTTGACCATGTTTGCTTCTCTACACTTTCCTTAAACCTTTTGAATTAATCGAATACCTCACTCTTCTCCTTCAATAGTATAATCCACATATACCTGAGGAAGTCATCAATGACAAAGACATACCAATTATTTACTGGAGTTGGTGGTGTGATTGGTCAACACAAATCTCCATGCAATAAATCCAATGGCTTTGTCGCACGAACATGTTTTTAGTCTGGGATGAGTGTCTAATCTTCTTCCCTTCTATACATGCTGACACGTGATTTCTTCATATGTTACACTCGGAATTCCTATGACCATCTCTTTTTTTACCATGATGTTCATCACTCCATAGCTTATATGTCCTAGTATAGCATACCACTTCCATGTGGCCTCTTCATCTCTGACATGTAAACACTTCGGGTAGCTAATCTCCATCGGGGTCTTGTAGATACGGTTTGAGGATGGGAAATCGGCCAATTCGTACATCAACAAGGGTCAACGGTCCCTATCAGTACATAAACATGTTACCTGTGCGAAAACATACATCAACTAGTAAAAAAATTAATTTTCATACATGAACTTTCAAAATTTGGTTTTATCATACATTGACCTAATTTCCGTTAGTCAAACGTTGAGTTGTCGTTAACCGGTAATAGAAAATCGGCTAATTCCTACATCAACAGGGACCAATGGTAAGAATCAATACATAAACACTTCACCTCTGCAAAAACATACATCAACTAATACAAAATTTAAATTCAATACATGAACTTTTGAAATCTGGTTTTAACATACGCTAAATCTTGACATTTACCTAATTTCCACTAGTCAAATAATATCGAAGATAAATTGTCTGTCACGTGTCGATTAAGTAAGGTTTTTATTGTATTATGTGGTAATTAAGCTGTATTATTTGGTAATTGAATGAGAAAAATAAATCATGTAGGTCAAACGATTTCTTTCTCGTGTAATTCATTAGTTAGCTATTCTCATTAAATTTTTTCTTCAACTTTTTCGACAAAAGAAAACACTAACACCGAGAAAACGAAAGAAGACAAAATTGAACAAAGAGAAAAGAGAATGTCTTCGATAAGCTAAACATTCTCATTTCTCTATGTCAATTACTACGTACTACGGTTTAATTATCACATAATACAATAAAAACTTTATTTAATCAACACTTGACAGACAATTTATTTTCGGTATTATTTGACTAGTGGAAATTAGGTAAATCTATTTTATTAAATTTAAGTACAAAATAAAACTAACATTATTTTTAACAGATTTATTACATCTTTTCTTTCCTTATTTTCACTCAACTTAACTACTTTATTAATTGCATTTTTTCCAAATAATTTGACAGCATGTCTTATAGAAATATAAAACAGAACTTACCTATATTTAAGTTTTTTTATTATATCTTGTACATTTTTTTATACTTCTTAACTACTTTATTAATTATATTTGTCATAATAATTTGACAACGTTTATTTTACATGTTAACCATAATAATTTCTTATGTTTGAATGAACTTTCTTCATCTGCGACAAGAATTCAAACCTGTTAACAAAAAAAACTTTTTACTTCTTTACATAATCAGTTAGATATGGATATCAGGTATAAGGTTGGGTATGGATTGGTTCTTTCGGATATCGAGTTTTTTTTTTGGGTTTTGAAATTATGCTTTGTTCGGGTATTATAAATTTTCGGGTGGGATTCGAATAG
The DNA here is from genome assembly GCF_020379485.1 of Brassica napus. Classification (NCBI taxonomy): domain Eukaryota; kingdom Viridiplantae; phylum Streptophyta; class Magnoliopsida; order Brassicales; family Brassicaceae; genus Brassica; species Brassica napus. Next base: position 50,745,773 of record NC_063446.1, on the reverse strand, counting down.
GATCTTTCCAGATCCGGGTGGGTTTGGTTTTTATGTGTAGGAACATAACAATGAACAAAAATTTATATATTTAGAAATGTCATTAAACAATTTATAAAAAATTAACAACAAATATCCATACGGACGCGCATGTCAAGCTTTAGTGTATGTTAAAACCAGATTTCGAAAGTTCATGTATTGAATTTAAATTTTGTATTACTTGATGTATGTTTTTGCACAGGTGAAGTGTTTATGTATGATCTGGACCATTAGTCACTGTTAATGTAGGAATTAGCCGATTTTCTGTTATTGGTTAACGACAACTCAACATTTGACTAACGGAAATTAGGTCAATGTATGATAAAACCAAATTTTGAAAGTTCGCGTATGAAAATTAAATTTTGTACTAGTTGATGTATGTTTTCGCACATGTAACATGTTTATGTACTGATCAGGACCGTTGGCCCTTGTTGATGTAGGAATTAGCCGATTTTCATTTGAAGATCATGTAACTCGTACTAGCAACCTTCCACACAAATTTGCGAGTGTTAAATAGACGTCTTTCATGTTAACCTCACATTCGTTTTCTGTTGCTTATCTAAGACTCAATATGTTATGCTTCAGGTTGGTATGTAATATATGTCTTTGAGTGCCTTCTTCTCTCCACTCTTGCACACCAAAGTTACCACATCCTTTCCTATGATATAAACACACGAACCATCACCAAACTTCACCTTTTCTTTGGTGTTATGATCCGAATTCAAAAATAAATCCTTGTTTCCCATCATGTGATTACTCGCTCCATTATCCAAATACCAAACACTTGCATAGCCTTTGTCGGTATCAAGATTCTTTGGAATTACCTTGTCTTCATTCAAGAAAACAACTTCATGTACATAAAGGGCGTATACCTCTTGTGTCTCGTTTAGTTTTTTTTCTTGATTCTTTATTTGCTTCTCGGGACATATAGTTGCATAGTGACCCGGCGTATCACATCTCCATCAAATCACTTTTGAATGATTCTTCTTCGAGTTTTTTGTCTTTGTTGTGTAACACATTGTTTTGGTTGTTGAGCCGTCCTCGACCTCTGCCTCTACCATTCTGACATCTACCTCTTCCACGGAAACCTCCATAGTTCGTCTAACTATGTTGGTCGTTGTTCAGAAACATAAGCGTCCCTTGGTCTTCTTTCTGAGTTTCAATCCCCTACATGTTCCTCATACACTTTTAGCCTTCAAACTATGTCCTGAAAACCTGTAGAATATAGGTCTAGGATTTGTTCAAGAGACGCTACGATCTGGATATATTTGTGTCTCAGGAGTCCCTTCAAGAACTTCTTAACCATCTTGGATTCTTCTACGTTTTCTCCTAATGCAGCTGCTTTGCATGATAGGCCCGATATCATTCCCGCAAATTAATCGACCGTATCATTATTATCCATCTTTAACCTATCAAACTCTGTCATCAATGTCTGAAGTCTCGCCTCCCTTACACGATCAGATCCAAGGTGTCGTGACTTGATGTCGTTCAAGATGTCTTTCGACGGGGTTTGTTCACCCACTTGGAGAATCAAAATTTCAGGAATGGATTGAAACAAAAGAGCTGTCGACAAATTGTTCTTGTTTTGTCATCTGAACCACGTTCGATTGTGTCCCACACTTCATAAACATGCAAAAAACCTTCATCCTCATTGATCAAACTGTGTAGTTTGTCAGTGTTAACATCAGACATTGGATGGATGCGGATCCAAAGTCCTTCATGCGTGGAGCCCTATTCACGTCAACCATCTTGCTTATGTGATCTTCTCCTCTGTCGCCTAGATCGAGTCTCCAACTTGAGGCTTTGATACCAATGAAAGTCTATAGGAAACATTTAAGATTATAAAAGAACAACTTATGTATATTGCTTTAGGAACTTTTCAAAACTAAAGCTCTCATTGTTTTTATCTTAGATCTTATGGAATACATCTTCATTAGATCTATATTTATAGTGAAAGACAATTCTCTTTTACATGTGAAATATGGAAACACAAACCTAATCAAATAGTAAATTTCATTTTATATTTTCTTTTTGTGTATTTAACTTATTAAACACTTATTAATAAGTTAACTTTTTCCACTTGTCTTGAAATTATCCAACACTTATATGCATTAAAAAAATTTCATACCACTCTGCTCGACACATTGACATTATACTCAGTGCTATGAGAAATATGAAATTTAGATTTCACGCCTTTTTATTTGGGAAAATGTTGATTTAGCCGATAAAACAACATTTTCCTGTTGTTTTATACAATATTGTTGTTTCGTCAACTGAAGGTCAACAAAAAAAAAACACGATACTTGGTTTTGTTTAACTGTTTATCCGCTAACATTTTTGCTTAGGGAGTTTGCTATTCTAACATGGCTTTGTGAGAAATTCTCAAAATAAATTAAAGAAAAAAAATGAAGAAAAACATTACCGAATAACCTTACTGATCGTCATTCTTCAGGAAAGTGAAGCTAGTCACTATTTCTACTATTAAAAGATGTTAAGAAAGAAGAGTGTGACATAAAAGAAAATTCACACCAATGTTCAATCTAACATACTAAATAACATGTTGAATCTTTTTGCCTTACCGTGGGAAAGATTAATGTGTGTTATCATAGAATATTTGAATATGTTTCTCACATTTTCATGGTAGTCGGTATGAATCTCAACAACAATACTCAAATTTGTTGTGACTAACTTGATAAGAAAGTCTAATAATAGTTCAGTACAAAAGTTTTACATCATGACTTCCTTAAATCACCTGGATTATTTCATTTGGCCTTGGCCCTTCTCATGAATCTTGTACTCATTGTCTTGCACGATCATATACAAAACAAGAATGTGTAGGATCAACTCTTCATATCTCATTTAATTTTGCATTTTTTAGACGAACAACATATACTCGACATCTACAAATGTAATGACGCACTTTGAGCACATTTACGTCAAGGGATAACATGATGTTCTCAAACTGAAATTTGTTCTTGATTGCATTTGCATATAAGATTCAAATCACATTTAGATTTGGTTCTAGTTTTAATTCGAAAAATAGTATGCACTCATTTACATTATCACATTACACACTATCACATTTAAATATGTTTTCGTGACTTGAAATTATATATTTTCCACCAATCCATCATATTGTTGAAAGGAAATATTACCAGCTTAATATTCAAACTATGATTAATAGCCAAAGTAAGAAGTAGAGTCAGAGATTTTGTTCTTGATGAAATTGTAGCTAATGATGACACAACACAAGTGATGGTGTTTTGTGTAAATGAGCCTTCTTTCTAAAAGGGGATTCCCTTCGCAAATAAGAAACATATATATTTATAAAAAAAATGATGGTTCTTCTTTAGATTGGACTAATAATTTTTTCTTATACTTTTTTTTTCATATACTAATTTTGATTTATGTTGGGATAATAAGAGGGGTGTTAAACGCACCACCAACACATACTTGTGCTAGCTGGTCAAACCTTTTAGGAAAATTGATACTGAATGTGTCCAAGTTATTATCCAGATATTTTTGCTGATCAGCATCGGGTAGCTGATATGCCATAGATTTTATCCACTTTTAGCCATGGTTTATAAAGTTTTTTAATAACTAACTACTATGTTTTAGAGTCTATTTAGCATATTTATAGGTTCAAGAGTGATTTGGAAGAAAATGATGTTTTTGGAGCATTTTGGAGATAAAAGGAAAAATCATCCGAGCTGACTATCGAGCAACACCAGAGGTCGACATTCAGAGACAATAATCGATATGTGCCATCGATCGACAGCGAAGCGCGCACAGACCCAGTTTGGTTCAAGCCGACTTAAAGCCCAAGACAACACCAAATTACAATATTGCCCCTGACAAGTTTTTAACCTAATATATATAGCTTGCCAATTGTTTAAGGCAAAGCATGCTTTCTTGTTCTCTTGTTTTCTAGTTTTCATACCTAAGATTTAGTAGAGTTGGAAAGAAGATCCAAGACTCCTTTAGAGATTTGTGATTGAAACTCCATTATTATTACTTATCAATCTATGCAGTTTTCTTTATATCTTGTTGTTATGAATTGGTTAGCCATGTCTGAATAGTTCTATTGTTAGGTTTATGGTTTAAATAGGTTATGAAGGATTAGCCCCAACTATAAAATTGCTAAGTTGTGATATTCATCTATATGATGTTCTTAGTGCTTGTGTTCTAGAATAGCTAACTAGAACCTTGATTTTTGGGTTTTTAGGTACAAGCTACGGCTTGGTCTCATCTTGAATAAATCCTCATTGAACTAGGATTGCTACAGAAAATCGATAGCCGATCTAGGAAACCTTAGTGAGTACTTTATCAACCTGTGCGCAAAGCTTGCTAGAAGCACGTCGATCGATATTCGTATAAAATAATCGAGCGACATTGTGAAAGGTGTATCGATCGATATTCCTCTAGAAATCATCAATCAACATTTTCTAATTGAGGTCATTAGATCTAGACAATAAGCTGATTGATTTGTTCATGTAAGTTGAGCTCTTTAATATTATGCAAACAACTGATGAACATCTATATCTCTATAATCTTGATTACCTAAATAGAAATTTTAAGTCTAGCTAATTCCAATTAAGTGTCAAAACCTCAATCAACCCCGTAATTAAGTGTCAAAACCTCAATCAACCCAATCGAACAACTATCTTGCTCAAACCTGTAATTTACAATTAAACTAAATCAACCTAACTTAATCGTTCTAATTTGATCTTTTGTGTACCCTAACTCTATGTGGTCATTCTAATTAGATCTTTTGTATACTCTAACTCTGCTTGGATTTGATATCAGTAGCAACTAGTAATTAAAGAGTGCAAAATGTTTTGTTCTTTCAAGCTGATGCAATGCAACAGTAAAAGTTAGCAGAAAAAAAAAGGGATACAACCGGAAAATACTGTCTAAAAAGGTTAATTAAAATAACCTCTTTCTAAGTACCACCACAAAAAGACTGTTCTTGTATAAATAAGAAAGGCGCAAAAAGACAAAAAAACATGCACTGTCTCTCTCCTCCCTCTTTCTATCTTCCTTTGAATAAATAACTTCTCAAGCACACAGGAACTTGAAGAATAAAAATGAAGTTTCCAGCCAAAAGTATGTACAAAGGAACAAGATTGTCTTTCCTTTTTCTTTTCTTTTCTAAGTCCGCTGCTAATCTAAAGCTTTTGAAGACATGAAACGGAGGAGACATGAGTGACTAGTCAATTCAGTTTGCCTTGGATTTGACGGTGAACCTGAACCAGAAAATCCATGTACGAGGGCCCACCCGCTGTCCTGTCCTCCACCATATACGATAAGAACAACATTCCTGAGGAGATAAAACAGAGTTCGAAACTGATCAGTCTTCGGAAAAGTAATCTCGTCATCAAGAAGAGTAACTTCGAAAGTTAACTCACCTGTTGGATCTCCCCTCTTGCACAATTTAAGGCTGCAAATAGACAAGAGATTTTAAAAGGTTAGAACGGAAATCACTAAATAAAGAAGATATCGAGACTTTTGTTTGATACCGTAGGTAAGAACTTCTTTGTCTCCTTATTTCATTCACCACATCGTTGAACTTCTTTGAGAGCTGATTATCATACTTCTCCAGCACATACTGTGAAGGAAAACATGTTAGGTGACCTCAGAAAAGAGGTTTCTCTTTCACTAATAAATAAAGATGAATTGTTGAGCAAGTAACAGTACCTGACTGGGAATGTCAGCAGCTGAAGGAACATTAAAGAGCTTCATCAGGATATCTGAGTTTACTGACTCCCCAACATAAATCAAACCATCGTCACCGTTCTCGAGAAAATAGACTCCATCGTCGCGAAGGTCTTCACTAGTCAATGGGATAGGAGAAGGAACTACAGTTTCTTCATTATCCTGATAGATTAAAGATAGAAAAATCATCGGAAAAGAGTATAACAACACCTGAGCATCAAAAATATATAGCTCCATACCTCCTTTGTATCAAGGTCATGAACAGCAATCATCCTTGGATAAATTAGAGGAATTGCCAAAGGAGTAGATAATGATGACACATGATTTATCCAAAATGATCGATCATCAATTCTCCCATCCGACCGTAATCCAACACCTTTGGTCAAGGCTGAAAGAAAGATATAATGAAGTCACAACTTCTGCTCTATTATGTTGCATTCAGCAAACCAAAGTAAAATGGTGAAATTAAGTGACAAGGACGTACCGAGAGTATATAGTGGCACCAGCTTGAGTGCTTCAGGAAGAATAAGTTGTCCAGCTGATGTAACGGTAGCACAGAATTTACGATAAGAGCTGAGTGCGGTGATGCAACTACTAATTGCTTGCTCCTTCACCAATGAAAGTGCCTTGGTAGGGATCTCATTAGCCGCTACATAAAAAAAAAAAAGGAAACACCAGTAGACTATATCACACAAAATTATATTCAGAAGCATGATATATATATGGACATATAAAAACATAGATTCAGAAGCATGAAAACAGACACCTACCTTGTTTCAGCATACAAGCAAATTGGGAATCAAGGTCAGCTGAGCGGAACAAGTTGCTGAGCATGCTTGTACAAGGGAGTGATAAGTTAATAACCCTAATTCTTCTTTCTCCAGTTATGGTCGTATACAGAAGAGCACACTGAATATCATGAAGAAAACGTAAACATGAAATAAAACTGGTGAACCAACATTTTGGATTGAAAATTATTCTGAATGGCCAATTAACATGAGTACAAAAGTAAAACCTGAAAACCACATTCAGCTCCATCTTGTAGTTTGTCATCATGCTTTAATGTCACCATTACAGCTTTGTCACAGTCAATCTGCACGGGGCTCAAGGTTCGTTAGAAATGAAACAAAAATATACGAATCTTGCACTGAATAACAACGCTATCGGAGACAACTAATCAAAAAATTCAAAGGAGGATGCACCCACCGCAGGTAGATCAATGTCAGTTGGTATGCGTTTACAGAAGCTCCCTGAGTATTCTTGCACTTGAATACCCTACAATAATCGGCAGGATTTGTTGTATTCATCAATATAACCTAACGTTGAATTTTGCAGAGTAATACATGGAGAGACCTATCTACCAAAAAAAAAAAAGTGTTACCTGACTACATCTAACTCGCATAACAGCCTCAAAACCCTGAGGCCTAGTGATATTCCATCTCAGATCGTTGTAGAGCTTGGGTGGATCTGAAAGAGCTGAGAAAGGGTAATAGCAATAAACCTGGAAACCAAGTACAATGGAAAGTTAAATGCTATCATGACAAAATAACAATTTAAAGGTGAAATATCATCATTTATGCAAAATGGATACAAGTCGGTTACAACAAAAAGAAGGATAAATAGATAATTTCAATCTACCTGTCCTCCAGTAGTTCTTGGAATGTCGGAAATTGAAGCCATGTCAACATAGGCCTGACTTGTGATAAACAAGTCTACACAGACCTGAGGCATGTATGGATGCGTTAGAGAGCAAAATATATTGCAACAACTAAGAGAGTGCTACAAAATATAAAATACTATTGGTCAATTCCGATCTATGGGTACCTGGTATTCAGCAAATTCAATAGCCATCGTCCTTAAGGTTTTGTCTGCGGGTTGTAGTAGTTTATGGGCCTCCTGATATCATATATTAAAGAAGAATTACTTTCAATAGTGACACCAAGGTCAGGACCATATGCCATTAATATTTTTAGACAAAAGGAGCCGGGAAAACCCTAAGAAATGCATTAAAACTAAACATTCACTTCAGAACGCACTATAAGAAACAAAAAAAATGAATGTTTACCTTTTCATCCGCAGATGCATTAGCCCTCCCATCGGCTTCTCTAGAAGAAAGTGCTCCGATGCCAACAGAGGGCAAAACTGTGGAGGAGATGATAATCATATCAGTCATGTTACACAGGTATGATACGGTACTTAAGGAAACATACATCAGGGTGATGCAAAGTTTGATTAAAAGTGACTGGAATCAAAAGCACTGGTCCAAAAGCATACCTGATTGAAACACCATCAGCTTTCCTCCAGTGCTCTTCATCGCTAAGAATGCAGCCTAGGAGGGAAAAAAGGTTGTATATACATGAGCCAATGGCATAAGAAGAGTGATACACCTAATATGCACTTTGCTTTATTATTTTCCGATTGTCCAATTCACTCACAAACCCCAATTTGATTTCCTTTATTATTTTCCCACAACTATTAACTCAGATTTTGTTTACGCTTACAAATCAGTCAGCTCGTAAAACTATGCCTATCACCGAACTGCATCCAACTTCTACCTGAGCATTTACATTTGGAAATAACATACCTTAATTGCTGCACCAAAAGCAGATTCAGGACTCTTACTTTCCTGAAACATTGTTGGGATACTTTCCAGCAAAATCTCTAGGTGTTGACGACACTGAATTCCAACAGAATAAAGTAACAGACAGAAATAAGAAAGAAGTAAGGATAACCAATGTCGGTATAGAAGGAAGCAAGTAGCCAAGAGCTTACCTCAGATAATTGAACAATGACATCTGTTTCTAAAGGTGTATAAACATCTTGAACATCGGGAACAATGAGCATCAACGGCTGCACAGAAGAAGAGCAATCAAAATCACAACGGAATCAACAATAGAAGAAAACTCTAACAAGAAAAAGAGAGAGAGTATAGATTCTTACAATTATAGCAGCAGAAGAAGAAATAAAATGAACTTGTTTCAAATTTAAAACAATATAGGTTGTTCGTCATCATGCCTATTGCACTCAAGAGTGGCTTTCAAGCGAAGAAATCTAAACAGACTAATTTTATTCAGCCAAGTGATACACAGATTATTTTCATCACGATAACACCTTTAATCTATGATACTAAAGGCAGATAAACATAACCTAGATTCCCTTCAAATAGCATAGCAAAAGAAACAAAAATGACTAATGTAAAAATTCACCTGTTGCAGTGCACGCTTCAAATTATAAAAGTGTATTGTTGAGTCAAATGTGGCAATTCCAACAAATGTCCTAGGCCCTTCCTGCAAAATGAATACATGATTTGGTTAAAAACAAACAACGTTTTCAAAACATAAATCTACCAAAAAGCATTACTCTAGTGACCATAGCCTAGCCCAATTTCAAGTATATGCCACATCAGCAACCAAAAAAAGAAGAGAAAAAACCATCCCACACCGACAAGTCAGGTATTATGGGACATAGTTTGGGTATGGAAGAGAATTGATGTTTTCCAATCAGTCCCTAGGATTCTTGGGTGTTATTCTCTATGATCCTCCTATCAGGATTTTGGTTCATTGTGAAATAAAGTGGTTTTACAGACTTACTTTAGGAAGAGTTCACTAAATAGAGGGTGTGAAAAAAGTGAAAGCTAATACAATACTAAATAAAGGATACAGGGACATTCTATTGACAAGTCAGGTGTACAATGTCTTGTACATTTAAATAATTGGACAGAGCGAGAAAACTTACAGGAAGGTCTGAGAGGACTTGCTGGATCGCACTGCAAGCAGCTGCAGTTGCACCTGTTTGAATCGCATTCATTGATACATCAATGAGGAAGAAATACACAGCTGGCATTGGATCTCGTACCTGTAAAATAGATATTGATTATTATCTCCATCTGGTTGCAATGAATCAAGTAGCTTTCTTCGCATCAACAAACAGATCTAATCATCATATTAGTATGAAGGTAGCACGAAATTTTAGCCCAAAATAATCAGAAAAGTTTGACATACTAACCATATATTCTTTTGTAGCAACAAAGTCAACAGTTCCCCTACACAGTTCAGGCCTTTCATCAGCATCCCTACGTTTACCATCTGGACCCAGATTACATTGATAGTCACGGGGAGTCTCATCAGTGTATCCTGTGCAAAAATATTTGATTAGAAAATGGATCACAAAAACATTCCAAACTATTGAAGTTCTAATTGGATATGATGGTTGGCAAAAAAAAAAATTTGTTATGGTGATAGCAATTCATAGGGAGCGGCTTCTCTTAAGACCATAGTTGCAACTTCCTCGACTAGATTTTCGAGGTGAAATGAAAATTCACATAATATTACTTTTAACTCAGCAAGGTAAGACAGTATAATTCTGCTGTAGAATTTTTTTAGTTTTCTCGTAACTTGGAACTCACTGTTGCAGTTGATATAGGATTAACTTATTATCGATGGCCTTTATTTATGGGAAGAGTAATATTTACCGCACAAGTTACAAATGAACTTCCTTCCTTGGTCAACGAACTTCATGAAAGGATTGATGTATCCCTTACAACGTGCGCATCTAACAGGGCCACTCTCACCAAAGTCCACAACCTGCTCAATAACATCATGATTTGAATTTTCCTTAAGAAACCAAGGATTGAAACCATAGAGTTATATACGCAACTGGAAACTACAGGGACTGATCAATGAGACAAGACAAGACAATAAATATAAACAGTGCAACCCATGAACGTCAAAATGCTAATGCCCTAAGTGATCAGAAAAGTCGAGTATGGGAATAGTTTAAACTTACTTGGATAGGCTCTTCAGAGGGATGAGAAAGCGCCAACGGTTGGATAATTAACGCCAGTTGCATACCAGATGTAGAAAGAAGATCAACAGTACATGGGATCTATTGTGGAAACATATCAATATTAAAACACAAAGAGTTACATTTAGCTTAAGACATTCCGTTTCATACTTACCTGATGGATTGTGCACCTCATGTTACGTGGGCTGCAGTTTCCAGTGTCTCTAGCAATATAATCAACAGTAGCAGGCTTCAAAAAAAAAAAAAGAGAGATTCAGGGGAAACAGATAACATTTATTCAGTCTCACAGTAATTTACAAATGAATATTATAAGACATACAGGTGGAGGATTAGCCTGATTCTCCTGGCGAGTTTCATACATGATTGGACCTGAGCTTGAACCTGGCCTTGGGATCTGATTAAGATCAACCTTCGAGGGGCCAGACACAGTGGTCATTGACTGATTTGGCACTGGACCCATACCATACATAGAACCAGGGGTGCCAGGAGCAGAAGGATGCTACGAATTTTCAAATTTCAAAAGCAATTATAATAAGTCTCACAGAGGAAACTCTAGCCTACGAAAAAAAAAAGGCAAGAATCTAATGATACAAGATCAATTGAACCCTGCCACTATCAGCGCTACGCTTTTAAATTTCAGTATCAGGGCATGTTTTACTTTCATCCTAATAAGGGCATTGCATGTTTCATCAAATCATACAGCACAGAGCTTCAGAGATTGTACCTGCTGTGGTGGTAATCCATAAGGAAAGCCTCCTGGCCTGGCATAAGGGGCACCAGGAAAAGTTGTTGGGGGAGGAATTGAATGAGCAGGAGGCGAAGTTAATGGTGAACCTCCAGGGAGAGAATGTGCATTGGGAGGCTGTCCATATGGAGGTGGTGGACCCATCATAGAACCACCTGGAAACTGAGATCCTCTGGGAAACCCCCCTGGACCCATCATCGGAGGCCCATTTGTGATAGGACCCGGACCACCAGGACTCATCATCGGAGGAGGCCCATTAGTCACCGGACCACCAGGCATGGACATGCCAGGTCCCATAGGTGGAGGTGAACCAAAACCAACCGGACGTGGTCCAGAAGGAGGAGCTGCAGCTACACCTCCAGGTGGACCTGAAGAAGCTGGGAAAGCACCAGGTGGTCTAGAGCCAAAAGGTGGCTGACTAGAAGGTGGACCACTAGGTCTCCCAAAGGGAATCCCGCCAGGTTGGGACAACTGAGGTGGTCCACCTGGTCTAGTCAATGCAGGAGGAGGAGGTCCAGGCCTAGGCATAGGAGAAGGTCTAGGTTGTTGTTGTTGTTGTTGTTGGACACCGTAGGAAGGAGCTGATTGAGGATAAGGTTGTGGTGGTGGCTGACCAAAAGGTGGAGATGGTCTAGGACCAGAACCAGGCATGGGAGGAGGCGGGCGGTGAATGTTCAAGTTGTGCATGTTGGCAACTAGAGAATTTGGAGGAGCGGTGTTTTGAGGATTGTTTGGTCTTTGTGCTCCTGGAGGCACTGGAGCAGCCATGCTTCAATCACAAACCTAAACACCTACACCACAACAACAAATCAAATAATATCTCCCGTACGTTTTCCAAAATGGAACCATGATCATCATCTCAAATTACATGATCCGGAATCCTAAGCGATCAGTGACTACCAGAATAACAACAAAAATCAAAGAAGGAAAAATACCTGTAAATCAGAGAATTTTCGGATCTGTAAGACAAGGAGGGCGGAATCCAAAAAAAAAAGATCAGATCTGAGGAATTATGGATATAAACGAATAGGGCCCTATAGAGATCAACGCGAATAAATTACGATTTCTATTCGATTATCGCAGAACACAAGAATGCAACAAAAATTACGAACCTGAAAGTAGAAGAAGATTGGAGGAGTATGTCTGAGAGAGTGGATGGAGAAGAAGGGCATTGATTAAATATTAATCAAAACAGGTTAAGATCCGGTTCGGACAGAACCGTTCGCGTTCACCTAACGTTCCTTATATTTCTGGGGTTCGGTTTAAGTCGGGTTACATACGATATCATTCTTCTTTTCTGCACGAAAAGGGAAAATATCTTGAAGAGGGAAAGTATCTTTTACCTGGGAGGTATGACATCACCTATCCAATTAAAATTCGCCATATCATTTCTTTTATATTTTAATTACCTTTATGACATTATGAATAGAAAAATACCCCAAGATATTAATAAAAAAGTTTTAGTCACAAATATAGACTTTAAGGATCAAAATGACCAAAATATTTCGTTAAAGAGGTAAATATACATTTATACCCTTAAGTTTAACTAATCCAAACTTTAGGGTTTAGAGTTAAGAGGTGGAAATTTGGGATTAGGGTTTAAAATTTTATTAAAATAAAAAATAAATATTAAAAATTTGAAAATAAAAATTTTAAAAATAGTTTCAAAAAGTATTTTCGAACTACAAAAAGAAAATTTGAAAAAAAAAAAATTCAAAAAAAAATATTTTATATAAAAAGTTCGAATTTGAAAACATATAATCTAAAACTATAATTTTTTTTTTTTTATATATATCTAGGGTATTAGAATCATTTTACCTTTAAATAAAATATTTTGGTCATTTTCCTCCTTGTGTTCTATTTTTGTGACCAAAACTTGAAAATGGTCTATTAGGAGAATTGCCCTTATAAATATCTCAATGAAAGAGAAATAATTTTTTTTTCGTTTTAGCCGCATAATAAAAACCTCATTATGTAATATATAATCAATTCACCATACATGAATTTGAGTCACTTCAATAATCTTATACAATTTTAAATAAAATAGTTGAAATTTTGAAATGAAATGAGAGAGAAAGTAAAAAAAAAAAGAGTCCTTTATCAATTAAGACACATTTCTGTCTTTTTTGACAATATAAGACACTTCTCACCGGAGGAGTACATTCCCGGTTCCCAAAGTAATTTTCGGACCAAAATGCCCCATGCTTGACAAACGAGACCGTTTTTTTTTTTATTCGGCTGAGTTAGTGGGACCAGAGCTTTTTCTTATGACTTTAGTTTCTTTGTACGAGTTATGAAGGTACGTGAGAATTAATTATGACCATAAGTTTAAAATTTTAAAAAAAGATCTAATGACTGGAAAAACACGATTGTCATACATAAAAAAAAGCACGTACAAAAATAAAAGAGAGAGTGTGTATTCTTTGATTCTTTTTATATCTAGCAAAAGAGTATTTTATACTAAAAGTAACTTTTTAAATTTCCCAACATATTATACGTGTCATTATTTTATATCCTACTATATAAGAAAATATATAAACACATAAAATAAATTATTAATTTTTTTCTTTATATTTTGATATCCATATGTATATATGTATTTTAATGTTTATAAAAATCAAATTTAAATTTCATACTGTGTATTTTGATATTTGTGGACATAATTTTGTGGATACATTTTTGATGGACACATTTGAAATAGCCGTGGACTTGTGCTTTGTGGATAGCGTTTTGGTATTTTGTAGATACATTTTTTATGGACAAATTCAAAATATCCACTGATATGACAGAGACATTTAGTGTACAAAATTTTATGGACAAGATTTTATGGACAAAATTCTCAATCTTACAAATTTTATGTACAAAATTTTGTGGACACGATTTTTTTGGACAAAGTTTGTAGACAAATCATACAAAGGTTCAAAGCACCAGTCCTTGATTCGACGCCTTTAAAAAAGACCTTAACAAATTGATAGAAACTTGTAAGACTTAATGACTGCTTCAAGCTGAACCTAAAGGATGTTCCAGCATCTAAAGTCCAAACATATTTCACCCTTAACTTGAAAGTTTTGTTCTTTAGAAAAAAAAACAGTGACTGGATCCATTCATTTGATACATAACCAGCCGTGATATAGTAACAGCTTGACATCATTCACCCTCGTTGTCACTTGCCACTCTCTTTTTCTCCTTCATGTGCTTTGACATAAAGGAAAGCCAACTCCATCGTACTGCAAAAACACATTCCCTAAAATCATTAAAAAATGAATTTTTTTGAACTAAATTCTGCTACTCTTTCCAAATGTTCTTCAAAGTTACAAACTTTCAACAAATTGAGAGAGACATTGTCAAGTATAAGCAAAGAAATGACAAGGGTAATGATTAAAAACTCACTCTTTGTCGCTTAATTACATTATTCTAGAAAGTATAAGCTCAAGGTTCTTCCATGGACCCACTTTGGAAACAATGCCCGTAGTTGTTTCCTTTTTTTTTATGCTTAAAAGCTGTTTCCTTTTAATCACAAGGTTTGGTATTCACGACACCAATCAGAGCATGGACACGCTGGGTAAGTGGGTTTGACGATAAATCTTGTGGTGGAGGATTGTGATGGCTTGAACACAGCGAGCTTTCGTGTATACACTACTATTATAGATCTATAGACTAGATCTACAACTCTTGACGAAGGTGTATGGTATGAAAACCAAAAAATAGATTTGCATATATGCTACTATTATAGATCTATATATCTACAACTACTGAAAGGAGAAAAAAGTTAAGGTAGACTAAATACAAACCTTCAATGATAAGATTCTGTGAAGTTGGTTGACTAAGAAGCTTTCCCTTCTTCTTCGACTTCGATTTGGCCATGGTTCGCAATTTACAGAGAAAAAAAGGAAAATCATAGAGGTAAAAGTATTAGCAGAAGAAGAGTAAAGTGAAAAATTGAAATCAAACAAGCTTCTGCAAAATCACTTTCTTCATGTTCTTCTTCAACTTGAGGGAGATGGTGAAAGAAAATCGTGGCAATAAGAGTTCAAGAAACCAGAAAAGTGATTTTGAATTTTAACATCGAGATAGGAGAGATAAGAGTAAATAGTTGTGTATTTTGTTATCTTTTTATTTATCTGTTTAATTGGACGAATTGGTTTAGTTAAAAAAAGGAAGAATGATGTGAGTGGTATTTGAGGGTATAAGAGACAATGACCTCAAAGAAAGTGTGTCACCAGCAAGAAGTGTTTGTATGTGTTAATAGAAAGTGAGAATGTGTCTTATAGTGTAAATTTTTCAAAAGAAAAATGGTTTGTATGTGTAAGAAATGAGGATATGAAGATGTAAATTTTAGATGCATACAAAAAAAAAATCATTTGTACGTAATATAAGCAATTAGCACATTTGTGTGTTTTAAGTTGTTGCAATGACACTTAATTCTTTTGTATGCATCTAAATGAGGATATGTTTTGTGTGTGTAAGAGAAATGTTTTGTGTAAAAGCGAAATGGTTTGTGTGTGTAAGAAATGAGGATATGAAGATGTACATTTTAGATGCATACAAAAAATTCATTTGTACGTAATAGTAGCAATTAGCACATTTGTGTTTTCTAAGTTGTTGCAATGACACTTAATTTTTTTGTATGCTTCTAAATGAGGATATGTTTTGTGTGTGTAAAAGAAAAATAGTTTGTGCGTGTAAGAAATGAGGATATGAAGATGTAGATTTTAGATGCATACAAAAAAAATCATTTGTATGTAATAGTAGCAATTAGCACATTTGTGTTTTATAAGTTGTTGCAATGACACTTAATTCTTGCTCTTGAGATCTTAAAATCATCAAGTATGTGGAAACATGGTTACTCTCACTCTATGTAACTATTAGTTGTGTGTTCAGCATTGGTCTCATTTTATTTTGCCTTGTATCCATTATACCTTGTCCAAGTATGTTTTTTAGAAAACCATTAATAAGAATTAGAAAATAAAATATTGTATGCGGTAGTTACAAAAAAAAAAAAAAAGTATGTTTTTTAGACATCTATATTTTCTTTGCATAACATTATTTTGTTGTATTTGACCAAAAAACATTATTATGCTGTATAGGTAAATTTCATTGTTGTACGAATAAGTCATCGTTGTTTAGAGCGGCTGGAACTCTATGTTTGTGTTGTTGTTTCAAAAAATATCTTACAGACATTTGTCATAGTGAGCCTCCGTATTACTGGCTGAGAGACATCTTGTCATTAAGTGAGTGTATCTGGTCATCGATGCAAAAAATGAACCGTAGAAAATTTGTACATTTAGATGGTCTTGTGTGACATCTACCAAAATAATATTCATTCCATGAAATTACAGACACGCGTCTATGAGAATTGTACTATAAATGATTTTTCAATGTATATAGTTGAGTGAATGACTGATTTTGTTTGCATTTCTAGTGGGTTATTGAATTGTGGTTATTTCTATAGTAAATTCCATATATTAAGGTTGGGAAAAATATCAATAAAATTTTATTAGATTTGTCATTTGTTTCTATTCGAACTGAAAATTCGCATATATGTAGTAACCCTACGAAGGAAATCAAATAAAAATATGCAATACCAGTTAAAACAAATCAAATCACAACTAATAATAGTTTTAAAGAACATATATCTCACATGATCCGTCGTATGTATATAAGAAAATTGCCAAAAATACCATTTTCAAAATACCTCTTTTCATGTTTACACTAACCATTTTTACCTTCTTCTTTAACGAAGAGTAAAAAACATTTATAATCTTTTGATTAACTTTGACAAAAAAAACATATGGTTAATTGATCTAAACTTAAAACATCAACTCTAAACCCTAAACCATGAAACATCAACTCTAAACCATGAATCCCGAAACATCAACTCTAAACCCTAAACCCTAAACCCTAAACCTTCAAATCTAAACCCTAAAACATCAACTCTAAACCCTAAACGTAAACCCTAAATCCTAAATCTAAACTTAAAACATCAACTTTAAACCCTAAATCATCAACTCTAAACCCTAAACCATGAAACATCAACTCTAAACTCTAAACCCCGAAACATCAACTCTAAACCCTAAACCTTCAAATCTAAACCCTAAAACATCAACTCTAAACCCTAAACATAAACCCTAAACCCTATATTTTTTCTGAAATTCGAACCTAAACCCTTAAACCTTAAACCTTCAAATCTAAACCCTAAAACATCAACTCTAAACCCTAAACATAAACCCTAAACCCTAAAACCCCAAACCTTCAAATCTAAACCCTAAAACATCAACTCTAGTTTTAGGGTTTAGGGTTTAGGATTTAGGGTTTAGGGTTTGGAGTTTAAAGTTGAAGGTTTAAGGTTTAGAGTTGATGTTTTAGGGTTTAGGTTTATTTTTTTAGGGTTTAGAGTTTACTTTTAGGGTTTAGGGTTTAGGGTTTAGTGTTGATAGTTTAGGGTTTAGTGTTGATGGTTTAGGGTTTAGAGTTGAAGTTTAGGGTTTAGGGTGTAAAGTTGATGTTTTAGGGTTTAGAGCTGAAAGTTTAGAGTTTAGGGTTTAGAGTTGATGTTTCGGGGTTTAAGGTTTAGAGTTCATGTGTTCAGGGTTTAGTGTTCGTATTTAAAAAAAATAGGGTTTAGGATTGATGGTTTAGGGTTTAGAGTTGAGTTTTAGGGTTTAAATTTCGAAATAGTATAATTCAAAAAAAAACTTAAAAATTTTTTTTTTTTTTTTTGGATTTTTATTTATTTAAATATTTATTTATTATATATATAAAGAACAAGGACGTAAGAGTCTTTTGCCACTTAATGAAGAAGGTGTTTTTGAAAATATCACTTTAGTGGTGGTAAAAATGAAAAGTGGTAGCATGAAAGTGGTAAACATGAAATTTCCCTTTTTTTAAAGCTTTAATACCTAAAAAAATCAATTTAATAAATAAAAATATTGTAAAACTTACATAAAATATAATATTTATATATATAATATTATATATTTATATATATATAATAATAATTATATATTTATATATGTAATTCTTTAAATATATGTATATATATATAAGGAAATTACATCTTTACCACTTTCATGCTACCGCTTTTCATTTTTACCACCACTGAAGTACATTTTCAAAAATATATTCTTCGTTAAATAGCAAAAAACTCTTATGTCTTTTTCTTTATATATATAATAAATAAATATTTAAATAAATAAAAATCTAAAAAATTTTTATAAAAAATTTTAAACCCTAAAACTCAACTCTAAACCCTAAACTATCAATCCTAAAACTTTTTTTTTGAAATACGAACCCTAAATCCTAAACCACCAATCCTAAACTTTTTTTTTTTTTGAAATACGAACCCTAAATCCCGAAACATCAACTCTAAACCCTAGACCCCGAAACATCAACTCTAAACCCTAAACCTTAAACTTTCAACTCTAAACCCTAAAACATCTATCTATCTTATTAAAGTAGACGTATTTTAAGCTTTTGTTTGACAACTTAGATAGTAGTTAAAAAAAAATTGTGCCGTTTGGAAACATGGATAGCTATAAGTAATAGGCTTATGCTATTAAAAAAATTAGAAGTCCATTACATTATATTTAAAAGTAATGGGTTTATGTTACTTGATATACATATTCAAATCAAAATAATAATTTAAAATTGATTTATATCAAAAATTCATTCAAAAATATACATATATTCAAAATTTGATTTTTAGTAAAATATATTCCAATAACTGTTATAAAAATGTTTTCAATATATATAAGAAAAATACAATTCAAAGCCCAATTTCAAACACCAACTTAAATTATGGTGTTTATATTGAAATTTAAAAATATAATATATATGTGATTATTTATATGATTGTACGTATAAAATATTATTAATTATATGATTACTTATTTGATGGTAGACATAAAATACGATTAATTATATGATAACACATATTTTTGTAACCTATGATGACACATATATGATATATAATAGTGATTAGGGGTGGACGTTCGGGTTTTTTTTCGGGTCTGTTTGGGATTTCATGTTTGGTTCAGATCTTTGAGGATTCAGTTCGGATTTGGATAACCAATTTAAATTATTTTAAAAAATTTAAAATTTATTACATGCTTTATTTTTTTATAAATCTACAAACAATAGAATATATTACATATAAATTTGAATAACATATGTCAGAGTACTTAACTTAACATATAAATTGGTTTGGTTTAAATATTTGGATAGAGAATTAATAATTATTTAAGTATTTTTGGACTTTTGAGTATATTTTAACTATTTTATATATTTACGTTTGATTATTTGTATATATTTTCAAGTATTTAAACGAACTTAAAAGTATCATATATATTCTGGATGTTTTTATATATATTAAATCTAAAATTATTTAATATATATAAGTATATAAATCTATTTTGGATACCCAAAATACTTCGGTTCGGATTGGATTAGGTTTCAGTTTTTCAAATACCAAAATTTTGAATAATTCAGATATTTAATCAATTTCGGTTCGGATTTGGTACTACTTATTCGGATTGGGATCAGTTCGGTTCTTCGAATTCGAGTTTTGTGCCCAACTTTAAATAGTGACATAAAAACCAAATAGCATCATATTTTTTTAAAAATACACCCGTGCGGACGCACGGATAAAAATCTAGCTCATATTAAGTTTGGATTATCTATTTATTTAGTTTAAAAATTATTTTATTTGAACAACTCGAATCAAATTTCCGGGTAAATACATATAATTTTCTGGATATCCTAACACCGGCTAGAGATCAAATTAGATAAGGAATTTGATGATCTGGATAAAATGAACTGGATCACGATTAACTCAAAAATACGAATATTTGTTTCGTTCCCACCACTAACATATACAATAGTGTGTTTATAGGTCTCTCATGCGTTGCCAGGGGCGAAGCCAAAATCTGTTTTGAAAAGGTGCACATCTGTTACAAAATAAAATATATGCTTACAGGACTTTCGAACTCGCGACGTAGTGGGTGCATAATAGCAGTACAAACATCTCTCCTAGCTTGTTTTTGAATAAAATTGTTGATATTATGTATTTAGTAGTAAAATAAATGCACTCATGATCTTCCCTAAAAATTCAAATAGTTTTAAATGTTTCTCTATATGCTACACATATCTATTGAATATTTACAAATTTTGACGATTGGACCAAGTCTTTTGCTTTTATCATTATTTGGACAGCTCCACCTCTGGCCAACAGCTCAAGCATTATCTGAAAAAATTGGAATATATAGCATGGATCAAACAACAAAATTTTTTTACAGAAATTAAATGAACTGACCTATTTTCCAATTTTCCGCTAATGGTTGTATCTTTGATTGCAGCTAGCAGCTCATCAAACGCTTGAAAAGTAATTTTCATTAGAAAGTTCCCCATTTTTCAAGTAAGCAAAAAATCATTCATTAGACAATTTGTTGCCAACTTCACTTCAGCACCTTTACCTCTAGCACGTGGCTTCAAGAAGCTCTGGTAAAAATGCTCGATGGTATAAACATATTATTCAGTGAGAAGGGCTAGAGAAAGTGTTCACCTTCAACGAATTTGAGGTTGGAGTTATTTGCAACGATGACCTTAGGTTCCACACTCGAGCTTTCTAATTTCTGGTTAAGAAAGATTGCTAGTCCATCAAACACACTAAGAAAATGATGATTTTTACAAAGTTGTGAAGCTGGTCATGTAAATAATTCAATGGGTGTGAAGTTGGTCATATACTTGTCAATTCAAATATTCGCCATTATACATTGAGTGGTCTGATGATAGTGGTCCTGATTACACTGACCTCCACAATGATGTCTGCATGGAAATAAATAGAACATGGTAATCTTTGAGTGCTAAGACATTAAAATTTAAAGATGTCAAGGTAATGAGCCTGACCAGATAATTTGGTGTATTTTTCAATGCCATTAGTTGATTGTCGTTGTGAATCTAAACTTCTCATTCGGTATTGGATTCATGGCCTTTGTTATTTTAACAAGCTTGGTCAGGTCCACTTCTATGTGGTTGAGATGAAGAAAACCTTCATGGCTCTTGCGAACCTCCCTCTTGATTTTTTTTTCACTATCTCCTCTCATCAACTTGAGAATCATTTTGAACTTTGCAGCCTTGCCAGTAACACAAGAGAACATTTTTCATTGACCATTAAATTTTGCAGTCACCAGTTAAGACACTAATATTGAACCCAAAATTGCTTAAAGTCTTTGCTAAGATGAATTTTTGTAAAGACGTTGTCAAATGCTGACAAATGCTCTACTGAAATGAATGTGCAGATTATTATTAAGCTTCAGTTTAAGGTTGAATATGAGTAAAGTGGTAGAGGACAAAACATACCTCAGCGTAGCACGCACAACCTCTTTAATGTTCACAGCGGAACAATGAGCTAGATCTTTGTTGGATCGTCTTGACAACATGATCATCAAGCGTATTGCATTTCTGGATCATCTTCTAGAATTCCCTTCCATCCAGATTCATGCTCATCTGATACAAAAAACGAAATTTTCATGATTAATGTTCTTAAGATTAATCTATGCTTGCAGCCAAGATAGGCGGGAGTAATGGTAGGGGCATCATCACCGACAGGCTTGAACTCCTAAAACTCCTTGAAGTACCATGGCTTCACCCATTTCTTTTCTTCGTAAAGCTTCTTTTTCCTAGCCTAAATAATCTCTAGGGTCAGATGATGCATCGTCCCTTTTACAAATTGGTCTTTCGCCTTCACCACTCACGTGAATTCCACCAGTGCATTCTAATATTTTGAAAAAAACAAGAACCCAAAACGTCGCTCAGCAATCATATCTAAAACATAACCATTTAAATATAAGTAGACATATCTCTCATGAAACAATTCTTATGATCCACACTTAGCTCATTAAAAACACTAACATGCGAAGGTGTTTCGGTAATTAAAATCTTGATGAAGAATTAGAAATGACACTAATTTTTGCTCTATATCAAACGAATATCAAATCAGAAACATGAATGGAGAGGGAGGGAGGGGAGTATGATGAGAGAAACATAACCTCTTTGTTGTTATGATTAGAGAAAAACATAGATGAAGAGTTTTTACCTTTATTTAGTTGGGTGATGGGAACTTAACTATTTTGAATACATGAAGTGAATGTTTATATGATGAGTTACAATGGAGATTTAGGGTATATGTTATGGCAGGAGATGATGCAGGTCGAAAAAATCAAAACGGACGCAAGAAATACACTCAGCCCAATTAAGTGTATATGATGTCAATTTTTGTAATGAGCTGATATAAAAGCTAGACCCAAAACTCAAAACATGAAACAAACTAGTGCAACAAAAGAGGAGAAGTAGCGCTGAGCAATGGAAATTATGAAACCATGTGTCATCTTTTGCCCTTATGTTCTTACTGAGGTGGCAGCAGGAAGAGAGAAAAGTCTAATTTATTGTACTACTAGTGATGTGTCTGCGCATGATTTTGTTTATGTTGTTGTGTATTATGCAATTGATGGGTCTTTTTGGATGGTGGTAATTATAGGGACCAAATATATGTAAGAAATTGTATTGGTATATGTCATTGTAGGTAAAATAATTTTATATATAACCTGGGTTTTTTTTTGTTGAATAATGTTAGACTTTGTGTATATTAGGAATTATAAGTGTGTGTGTTTACGAAGCCGTTGAAAGTTGTTTTCTAAGGAATTTGCAATAAGGCATGATTTGACTGTGTGGTTAATTGTTTGCATGTTAATTATAGATTTTAATATTTTTAATTGTCTAACGTCAAAGTGCACACTATTATTTTTTCAGCGTATGTATTTTTGGATGAAATGAATAATAGTCAAATAAAACATTTTAATTGTATATTTGGATGAATTAAATAATAATCAAATAAAATATTTAAAATTGTCAATTACATGTTTTTATAATAGATTAATAAATAGAGTCCTATGGAAGAGTGAAACATTATTTTCATGGAGAGAGAGAGAGACTGGGGGTCCATGGAGAGGTGTTCTCTGGTATTATTTGTTTGAAAATAAATAGATCTCCTAACAAAAAAAACTCTGATTAAATGTATTATGTTGGGAGTTTTGTAAATAAAAATAAAAAAAGAAGCAAATGTATGATGTTGGGAGTTTTGTTTGTAATGGAGTTATTGTAACATTTATGAAAAGTGTATATAGCTTGAGAAGTAAAACAGCACAACGGCTGTCACATAGATGTAGATTATTTTAAAAATTCTCACCATAATGTAGCTTTGCAAAGTAACGAACTGTTGGTGGCCAAACGTTCGTAAAAGCTCTGTAATTTGACGCAAGCTTTTGATGATGGTCCATTATAATACTCACCTGTGAAATGAATTTAAGGAGTCTAAGGGTGCTTGCAAGTATTTGGTTAGCGGAAGCAAGTAATCAAAATTAGTTCCTACCTACCGAGTTTGGAACTTGCTGAATATCTCCTTGTAGACAATATTAGTAACACCATTTGGGTCGGATCGACCTTAAACGTCAAGTACCCGTAGATCTCCCCGTAATGTAACTCGTGAGAGTGCTACGTAAACCTGACCATGGCCGAACACATTTTTTGGAAGGTGGAATGCTTCTTGTTTTAGGTTATGACCTTGACTCTTGTTAATAATGATAGGCCGTGGATTTTACCCATTTTTAGTCATGGTTTATAAGTGTTTTAATAACTAATTACTACGATATAGAGAGTATTTACAGGTCCAGGGACGATTTGGAGGAAAGTTGTGATTTTGGTGTCTTTTGGAACCTTTTGAGGTCAATCAACATTTTGGAGCCGAAGTTATGCTTATTTTACTAAAGAGTGGTCAGTCTTACTCGAGCGAGGAAGCTGTCGAGGAGATGAAGGAAAATCGATTGATGGTGAAGCCTTGACATCGATCGACGGTGTTTCCAAAATGCAGGCCTGTTATATTTTATGACTAATTTAGGCCCAGAAGTTACCATAAATTACCAGAATACCCTGCACGACTAAAAACCCTATTTTACTGTTTCTAAGCCATTGTTGACGGCGATGCTTCATACTATTCTAGAGAGAGAGCTTAGGATTGGAGAGAGAGATTTGTACACCTTGAGAGAGGGAAGATCTTGAACTCCCTTTGTTTACTTACTCTATTTTGGTTATTTATCTATTGCAATATTATTCAGACCATCATAACCATGTCTTTTATGAATATGTCTGAGTTATCTCACTATTAGATTTAGGTTTCTCCTAAGGTTGATTTATGTATTGTAGATTAAATTGTTGGTAGCATGATTTAATTAGTTTTTCATCTAGCTGTTCTTACTACTAAGCTTAGGGTTGATAAACCATGAATCTTAGATCTTAGGACTGATTGGTGCAAGTGAGAGCTTGGTCTTTTGCCTGAAACTAAATTAGTATGATCTAACTGACTAGATACACACGAAAGTTGGTCTAGTAAGTTAGAGAACACTAATCAAACCCGCTCGTAAAGCTTTCTGGAAGAAGCATCGATCGACGCGACGACAGTTTTGTCGATCGATATTTTGAAAGGTGTATCGATCGATATTCTTTACGAATCATCGATCGACACTTTCTTATGATTAACATACGAAAGTTGAAATCCAAGATCCAGATTAGATAATCTAATTGATTATACCTAAGTTTGAGTTCGAGAACAATTGATATCAATAAACCCCTAAAAACCCAAATTAAATTATTTACTTATCATACCTGAGAATATACTTGAATATACCTGAATCTAGCTATATTCCCCAACTGTTAACAACCTCAAATCAAACCAATCGAGCAATTACCTTGCTCACCAATTCATTTACTGCTTTAAAACCTATTAACCTATTAATCTAGCTTTAATTCAAAGACTATAAATCTATTGTGTAATCCTAGAGTCTCTATGGATTCGATCCCTAAGTACTACATCTGAACCTCTTATTTGAGAGAGTAATTCACTCCTTAGGGTAATTTGAGTGATATCAAATTTGGCGCCGTTGCCGAGGACTCTTTCGTATAACCATTAGATTAAGTTTAGAATATAGTCTAGATTTTGTTACTGAATTTGCTAAAGTTTTCCCTCTTTCTCTGCTGACACATGTACTTAAGATGGAGGACATGAATTTCGGCCGGAAATCGATCGACGCTCAGACAACAACATCAAGCGACTGGTCGACAGAAAAATCGATCGACACTCCGCTACCAATATCGATCGACGCCATCCTGCCAGAAGCAGGTAAGTATGTTCTTACCTATTTCAATATTGAAAAAGTAGTTCTAGGAGATCAAAAAGGTCGAGTATGCAATGCATCAAACCAAATTAATTATAGACATATGGCGCCAATTCCTATTTGAATAGATGTTGTTTTTAATGCTGGACCGGAGCATCACCGAACGCTTGGAGATTGCAACATACCTAATCGGTTCTACACTAACAGGTCTGCGATCCGTCCTCTAGCAATTCAAAGAAAAGACTTTGAACTGAAACCCAAATATTTATCTCTAGTAAATCTGCACCCCTTTCATGGTCTTCCTCATGAAAACCCCATAGACCATATCGAAGTACTTGAGGACTTTGTGTCTAACATCAAGGTGCATGGAGTCTCTGAAGACTACCTATTTTGCAAACTCTTCCCGCACTCCCTTGCTGGAGATGCGACACACTGGCTGAAATAATTGCAGCCATGATCTTTGACTTGTTGGAGTGATATCAAAAGCGTCTTCCTCAGTAGCTTCTTCGATGATGCACGAACCCATGAATTTAGGAATAAGATCTATAATTTTTCTCAAGGCACTACTGAAGTTTTTAAGGCTTTTTCGTTAAGATTCAGAGCCTACCAGCGAGACTGCCCACACCATGGTTTTCCCGAAATCCAGCTACTTAATATTTTCTTCAGAGGTCTCGACTGGACGTACCAAGCGACTTTGGACACTGCGAGTCAAGGGAACTTTAAAACCATGACACCTGAAGAAGCTACGAGGCTCATTGAAAATGTGGCGTCTAGCACTAGTGCCAAGAATACTGATCTCGAGAGGAGGAAGATGGCCGAGAATTTGAATGGAGATCGGATATCTGAGGTGAAAGAAATGTCAGATTCAGTTCATGCTTTTGTGATTGGAGATGAGCAAGTTCGGTTTACCGATGAGAGTTAGACCTTTTTACGTGAAGGAGATGAAGAAGAGCATGTAGACCTCATTGATGAAACTGGCTTTCGCAAACAAAGACTTGCCGATCAGTAGCGAAACATGAGCTTCACAAGAACCTACAAGGTAGAGCAGACTCATAAGAGCAAGCTGGAATCTATGATGGGACAAATTCTAAAAGGCCAGCAGAAAATGAGTGCGGTTCTCGATGAAAAATTGGATTCCATGTATTTTGATTTACATGATAAGTTTGAAACTTTGACTGACCATGTCAAGAAATTGGATAGCCAAGTTGCGCATAACGCTGGGTTTGTCTGAAGGGATGAAGGATTCCTTCCTGGAAGAACTGACACCAACCCGAGACGTCAAGTTTGTGCTGTGTTACTAAGAAGCGGAAAACGCCTTACCCCGAGCACTGTAGAAATCACTTCTGCAGAAAAACCCCCTGAAGCTGAGAAGGCAACGATTAACCTAGATGAAAAAGAGGAGGAGTCAGAAGAAGATATGGAAATCGATCGACAAAAAGGGAATAATGTCGATCAACTGACTACGGTAAATATCGATCGACAGAATGAAAACAATGTTGATCGACGCTCGACTCCTGCCAAGCCTCGACTCCTGCCAAGCCGGCAGTAGAGAGAGTGTATAGGACTTTGCCACCCTTTCCTTCTAACAAGACGCAAACTAATCAAGAATTGGATAGAGTGATCTGCAAGAAAGCATTTGATAAAATCACGTTGGAAATGCCACTAAGTGATGCCATAAAAGTATCACCTTCAATTAAGAAATATGTAAAAGACATGGTATCCAACAACTTCCCAGCTAACACAGCGTCATGATGGTTTCAGAGGGTGTAAGTGCAATAATCCAAGGCGAAACCCTGATCAAGAGACCTGACCCGGGCAGTTTTGTTCTAGATTGCAACATACGAAACAAGAGTTTTCCTCGATCCTTTTGTGACCTAGGATCCAGCGTAAATCTCATGCCGCACTCTGTCGCGATATCCCTGGGATACGACGCGTTCAAACCCACCAAAATAACTTTGGTTCTTGCTGATAGATCCGTTAGAGTATCTGAGGGAGTACTAGATGACGTGCCGGATTTCGTTGTGTTGAAATACCAGAATGAACCGAAAGATCCCCTCATGTTAGGTAGACCATTTCTAGCTACCGCTGGTGCAATCATCGACGTCAAGGAAGGTCGGATATGTTTAAACATTGGAAACATTCCAATGACCTTCGATATGGAAAAACTGATAAAATGACCCTTAATCGATAAACAAACCTCTTATACGGACGATATCTCTGAGTTGGCTGAAGAATCCTTCATAGACATATGCTCAGATGATCTCCTGGAAAAAGTGCTCACATCTACCGAAGAGGAAACATTTAGCATCAACTTCAGAGCTGATGAATACGCGCGATTAATGGACGCAAGTGTAGAAATAACAAATGTCAATGACGTGGAGGAGGACGATTCGGAAATCAACGTCGATCGATATTTAAAGGCCACCGTCGATCGACAACCATCCCGTCCAGAAAATTGGGATCCCAAAAAAGCACCAAAAATTGAGTTAAAGCAATTGCTCACCGCACTCAAGTATGCTTTTCTCTACAATAATTCTTACCCCATAATCGTAAACGCCAACCTAACCAACGGAGAACTTGCGTTGTTATTGAATAAACTGTGCAAGTATAGGAAAGCCCTCGGATACTCTCTCGAGGATATTCCTAGTTTCTCTCCAGATCTGTGCATGCACCGAATTCACTTAGAAGATGATTCCAAATCGTCAGTGGAACATCAAATAAGGCTAAACCCAAACTATAAAGCAGTTGTTAAGAAGGAAATTATCAAACTTCTAGATGCTGGAATCATCTACCCAATTTCGGATAGCAACTGGGTGAGCCCCGTGCATGTTGTACCTAAGAAAGGCGGAATTACAGTGGTTAAGAATGATAAAAACGAAATCATTCCCACACGAACCGTTACTGGACATCGAATGTGTATCGATTATAGGAAGCTAAACACTGCCACCAGAAAAGATCACTTCCCTTTTCCCTTCATTTATCAAATGTTGTAAATATTGGCAAATCACCAATACTGCTGTTTTCTTGACGAATACTCTGGATTTTTCCAAATCCCTATACATCCGGACGATCAAGAAAAGACCACCTTTACATGCCCTTACGGAACATTCGCATACCGCAAAATGCCATTCGGTCTTTGTAATGCCCCTGCAACTTTCCAACAATGCATGATGTCAATCTTTACTGATATGATAGAAGATTTCATGGAAGTATTTATGGACGATTTCTCAGTATATGGATTCAGTTTAAAAACTGTCTCGATAACCTATGTAAAGTTTTGGCAAGATGTGAAGAAAAGAACCTTGTTCTAAATTGGGAAAAATGCCACTTCATGGTTAACGATGGAATAGTCTTAGGACATAAAGTGTCCGCTGCTGGTATAGAAGTAGATCAAGCAAAAATTGAGGTAATGACTGGTTTGCCTGCACCCACAAACGTAAAAGACGTGAGAAGTTTTCTTGGGCATGCCGGATTTTATAGGAGGTTCATACAAGATTTCAGCAAAATCGCTAGACCTCTCACACCCCTCCTCTGTAAAGAAGTTAAATTTGACTTCTCACCAGAATGCGTGAAAGCTTTTGAAGAAATAAAGAAAGCTTTGATAACTGCCCCCATCGTACAAGCACCTGACTAGAATCTTCCTCTCGAAATAATGTGCGATGCGAGCGATTTCGCTGTAGGAGCAGTTCCAGGTCAAAGGAGAGACAAAAAGTACATGATGTTTACTACGCCACTCAGACTCTCAATGAGGTACAAAGGAATTATGCAACAACAGAAAAAGAACTACTTGATGTAGTTTATGCATTTGAAAAATTCCGCCAATACCTAGTCGGTTCGCGAGTCATTGTTCACACCGACCACGCTGCAATAAAATATTTGATGCAAAAGAAAGATGCGAAACCACAAATTTTGCGATGGATCCTGCTACTCCAAGTATTTGATATAGAGATTAAAGACAAAAGAGGAGTAGAAAACAGAGTCACATATCACCTTTCCCGAATACGAGGAGAGGATGACGTCCACATCGACGATTTCTTGCCAACAAAGAATGTTTTTCATACGAATTCATCATTTGTTGGTAACGTATATCTTACATCCGAGGAGCCATCGATCGACACCAGCGACGCTATGTTGATCGACACTCCTGATGATCAAGGCCAAGACACTTTACCTGCAACGCCTCGCATCCTGAATACGATTCTCCCGGAGATAGAAGTTTAAGTCGGGAGGTGCACGCAGCGAAAGAAGTCTAAGGGATAGACGTTTGTACGCTGATATAGTAAACTATCTAGCCGCTGCCGTATAACCTGAAGAGCTAAAAGGTTATACAAGAAAAAAGTTTTTTAGAGAAGTTAGGAGATATCACTGGGATGAACCATACCTCTACAAACAATTCTCTGACGGGATATATAGACATTGTGTTGCCTCAACTGAAATTCCAGACATTTTATTCCAATGCCATGGATCCGACTACGCGGGACATTTTGCGACCTTTAAAACTGTATCTAAAATTCTTCAAGCAAGATTCTGTTGGCCAACTATGTTTCGCGATGCTCGTGTATTCATAGCACAATGCGACAGATGTCAACGAAGAAGAAAAATCAGCAAAAGACACAAAATGGAAGAGAAATCTATTCTAGAAGTAGAAGTCTTTGATTTCTGGGGGATAGACTTCATGGGTCATTTCTCTTCCTCATACGGGAACAAATATATCCTAGTTGATGCCAATTATGTGTCCAAATGGGTCGAAGCAGTAGCTTCCCCAACAAAAGACGCATCTGTAGTTATCAAGCTTTTCAAGAGCATTATTTTCCCAGGATTTGGAGTTCCTTGAGTAGTCATAAGTGACGGTGGCTCCCACTTTATTAACAAAGTCTTTGACGGATTACTCCGGAAGAACGGAGTTCACACTACATGAAATGTGGGTATTAATAGCTGGCGTTAAACGCTATTAGTTTGTTTTAATAGCGTTCCCTAAAACGCTGTGACAGCGCCCGTTATCGTAGGTCCGACACTTTTAATAGCGGATCTTTCGAATGCTATAGTTTAATAAACAACAATAGCAAATGTTTCGTGTTATTAATTTATTTTTAATTATTCGAAAATTTATTAAAAATAATTATCAAACCAAACCAAATAAAAAAATAAAATTAAAAACT
Organism: Brassica napus; assembly: GCF_020379485.1. Lineage (NCBI taxonomy): Eukaryota > Viridiplantae > Streptophyta > Magnoliopsida > Brassicales > Brassicaceae > Brassica > Brassica napus. The sequence goes on along the minus strand of NC_063446.1, from coordinate 50,715,111 downwards.
ACACCTAAACATAATTCATAATTAAATAATTCAAAATTAAATCAAAAATTAATTCATAATTCATAATTAAAAATTAACTTTTATTTATTAATTAAGATCAGTATACAAATAATTGGTTTACCATTAATAATCAGTTGATTTCCTAACATTGGTTTATACACAAACCCGATTTATTAAACTAACCATGTCTAAACCAAACCTAATAAACCAACCAATACTAAACCTAATCTACGCCACTCTGTCGTCGCCTTCCTCTTCCATCTTCTCGTCTTCCCTTCTTACGTCTCTGTCTTCTCCCTTTTTCTCTTTTTCTTCTTCTTGCTCGGCTCATCTACACCAGCACAGCTTCATATCTGGCTTCTTCCTGTAACAAGAACAAACAAATCAAAAATCAAATTAATTTCGAAATCTAAAACTCAAACTCCAAACTTTTACACTATCAGAAACTGATTACATTGAAACTTAGATCCTAATAAGCTCAGATTAATTTCGAATTTTCTTAAACCTAACATTATCAATTGAAATAAGATCAATCATAGACAGAAACAAATTAATCAATCTTTTCAAACCCAAACAGAAACATATAAGACAAATTCTACACAAGCAAACACAAATCTGATTTTTCTGCAAGAATATGATAACTCTAAACTCAGAAAGTTTCAGACTTTTTACCCTTCCATTGGAAGAAGCTTCGCACCGGACGACGAACGGACGATGCTCAAGCCTCAGCGCGAGCCTCGCGCTCTGGTTCAGTTTCAGTGATGAGAGAAAGAAGAAAATTTCGCGAAGGAGACGACCATAATCATCATAGAGAAGACGAGGTCTTTACTTTCGAGAAGGAGTCGATATGCATATGCATCGCTTACTTCTCTCTCTCTCTCTCTCTCTCTCTCTCAAACCCGAGATCTGCTCAAATCTCTGGAAAATAATTAAAAATAATAAATAAACAATTAATCTCAGTCGTTGATTCATTATCATCCAATGGTGCAAATGGTGATCCATGCCAAACCAATAGAAATAAAGGGTGAAGATAGATAGAAGATTGATTTTGGGCATTTGATTTTGAATCAATCAATGGCTCAAACTAAAAACAATTTAAAATTGACTTTTTTGTATTTATAATTATTGTAAAATTATTGAAAATTTAAAATTTATATTATGTATATGGAAAATTTATGTATATATGATATTAAATGTTTGAAAATAGTATTTAGGGTTAAGATGAATAGTGTTAAAATTTAGATTTACTGTTAAGATAAATAGTTTAAAATGTTGAATGGTTCAATATCTAGAAGATTAATTAAAACTTTTATTTCATTAAGAAATGAAGTTATACATTTAAATTTATAAAAATAATGATATCAGATTAATAAAATTATTAGTTTTCACTTTGTAAAGCAATTTTAAATTAAGTAAAAGTAATGATGTGAGATTAATAAAATTAAGTAAGTTTAGGGTTTGGAAAATAGTGTTTTGGGTTTAGACTAATATTTATGTATATGGTTTGAGTTTTAGAATAGACTTTGAGTTTAAGTATAAAATTTATATTATAAGTTTGAAAAGATTGGATTTATGACTTAGTATGTAGGGTTTAAGTTTGGGGTTTAGGGTATTAGATTTAGCGTGTAGATTTAAAATTTAGTGTTTGAGGTTTAAAATAGAAATTTGAGATTAAATTTTTAGAATTATTAAATTTTGAGTTTAAGTTTAAGATTGAAGTTTTAAAAATTTATGTTTAAGGGTTTAAACCCTATAATTATATATATTATATATATATATATATATAATATATATCACTCTTTTAGGGTTTGAAATTTATAATGAAATTTGAGGATAAAACTTTAACAGATTAGACTTTTGGTCTTTGGGTTTTGGAGTTTATACTCTAATAAAACACAAATAAATAATAATAAAACACAAACAAATAATAAAATACCATATGTTTTTATTAAAAATCCAAAATATACAAGGATTTGAGATAACTAGTATGAGAATATTTCTAAGTACATTTTTTGATGGCTAACTCTACATTCAACTTCTCAAGAGCTGCATATGTTAACATTCAATCTCAAACTCTAATCTCTGCTCCCATGTCATCTTCTCCAACCAAGCTTCTCATCTTCTTCAACATCAAAACTCAGATCAGCTCACACGGACCATCATCCTCAATAATGAGCTTCACCATATAAATTTTCACGAGCTCCTCTGCCTCGTGTTCTTCTCCATGTGAACAAAACCAAAGCATGTACACATTATTATAACTCTATATCAGACAAAGCCATAAGTCAAAAGCAAGAACAAATATGGAAGTCCACCTGCAGTCTCTAAGCAGACACGAGACACAAATGCATTATCTATCTATAATAATTAAGATAAACACCAAACTTCAAACTCACCACAACACAAACATAGAGAAACAGAGGAGTCTTGATAGATACCTTTGATAGTTTACCTGAACTTGTCTCAGAGTAGCTTTCTTGATCAGAGCTTGATTCATAACCGTCCGAGACATTAGTAAAAACATGAAGAGAACCAATCCTGCGAGAGAGAAAGAAGAAAGGAGAAGCTATATCGAACTCAACAATATCCATCAAACTCTGTTTCACTTTGAGTAAACACACATGCTCCACTTCTCTTTATCTAGAGCAACTGCAAGAGGCTCCAAGTAACTGAAAACAGCAGTAAACAAACAAAATAAACCCAAGAATGTAGATAGATTAGTGATCACAAGGTGAGAAAACTCATGAAAATTCATTAAGTTTATTAAGAATCAAGTCAAAGCTTACAACTTTAACTTACTAACCCTCTGTTCCTGATGAATCAATGTTATTGCATCGTTCAGAACAGAGAAACGAAACAACTAACCTGGAACTGAGATTGAAACGACACAAACAAACACAGAATCAGCAGATTACGGAACTTAACCATCGAAGCCTCTTCTCCTCCTCCGCCATCTCTGTTTGTAGCTCAAATCTGACTTGAGTAGCGTTGTCGACGAAGCTTTCATCATGGCTGAGAGAGATAGACAGAGAGAGGATTGAACTGAGACAGTTTGAATCGTGAGAGGCTGATTCGAGCCAATCTTTGTGCGTTGATCTGATGATTTTGTGATTTTAGGTTAATCACAATAGTGAGAGAGAGGGTTGAATGGGTAGATGAAGAAGATTGATTTTAGGCCACAAGATCAAAAACAATCAATGGCCACAAATTGTAATTCTAATTTTGATAGACTGACAAATAAAAAGAAAGTGAGAGAATTAACTAAAATTGACTTGTGACCTTTGGATTAAAACTAATCAATGGTCCAAAATTAATCAATCAAAAACAATTTTTTTTTATAGTTGTTTTAGAAATTTAAAATTTAATGTTTAACTAATTTTATTTATATAAAAACTAAATTATATTCTAATTATTGATCATATTTATTTTGTATTTAAAAATCAGAGTTTAAAAATTTGAGTTTAGAGTATATGTGATATGATTTAGGGTATATGATTTGTGTTAAGATATACATTTAGAGTTTAGGTTTATGGTATTAGATTTAAAATTTGAAACTAAAATGTTTTAAAATAATAAAAAGATTAGAATTTTTAGATTTCTAGTTAGAGTTTATGATATATAATTAATTTAGGATATGTGATATATATATATATATATATATATATATAATATTCATAGACAAAAAGATTTCTAATTAGAGCTTATGGTATATGATTATTTTAAAAAATAATAAAAAGATTTGAATTTAAATATTTTTAGTTATAGTTTAGGGTATATGATTAATTTTTAAAATTAGTTTTCAAGTTTGGAGTTTAGAATAAGGTTTGAGTAGAGAGTTTGAAAGTTAAGGGTTTGGGGTATTGATTTAAGATTTGAGGTTAATTTCTAAAAATATTAAATTTTGAGTTTATATTTAAGATTGAAGTTAAATTTGAGATTTGATGTTAAAATATTAGCGTTTAAAGTTTTTGTTAGAATTTAGGGGTTGTGTTTAAAATTTTGGTTTTAGGGTTTAGGATTTTTGGAGGCAAATAAAGTGGAATGAGAGGAAAAATGAAACAAGGGTGAGAGGAAAAATCAATTATTTTCCGTTTTAGTTTTGCATAGCGTTTGCATTTTCGCAAACGCTATCTTAAAGTAAGAGGTATGTCAACCATAGCATAATCGAAAAAAACGCTATCATATTCTGCTATTAATATTCATATTTCCTGTAGTGGGATCACCATAGAGTTGCTACGCCTTACCATCCACAAACAAGTGGACAAGTAGAAGTCTCAAATCGATAGATCAAAGTAATCTTAGAAAAGACCGTGGGAATTGCTAGGAAAGATTGGTCTAGGAAACTGAACAATGCACTTTGGGCTTACCGGACTGCATTCAAAACTCCATTAGGAACAACCCCATTTCACCTGCTCTATGGAAAATCTTGTCACCTACCAGTTGAGCTAGAACACAAGGCAGCATGGGCAATAAAACTATTAAATTTCGACATTAATCCAGCTACCGAAAGGAGACTCGTAAAGCTTAATCAGCTGGATGAAATCAGACACTTAGCCTATGAGAACTCGAAAATATATAAAGAGAAGACAAAATCATACCATGATAAAAAGATCATCTCCAGACACTTCGAACCAAATGATCAAGTGCTGTTATATAATTCTCAGCTAACGCTGTTTCGTGGAAAACTCCGATCTCGTTGGTCAGGTCCTTTCACTGTTGTGGATGTCAAACCTTAAGGAACCATTACACTTGTAAATGATAAAAGGGAAGAATTTAAAGTGAATGGACAACGAGTGAAACATTATTGGGCTAAACCACCTAATAGCAGACATTTACATTTAGGCCTTCCGGATCATTAAACATCAGATCTTAAGTCAAGCTCAAGACTTAAAATAAGCGCTGAATGGGAGGCAATCCATTTATAGGAATTAGTTTAAGTAGTTTAATATATATATATAAGAAAATCCGAGTAGACGGTTACCAATAATATCGACCGACGAGACCCTACCGATATCGTTCGACATAACAACACCTACCGCGACCGATGAAACCATCTTCACATCGATCGACATATATTCTGGTCTGGTATATCGTTCTTACTTGTTATAAATTGAGTCGTTTTGATTTAGTTACCACCATAACTCTGACTGAATTTACACTGGGGACAGTGTAGTTTAAGTCTGGGGGAGGTTTACTGATATTAGTTTAATTCATGAGTCTTATTAAACTGTTTAAAAAAAAGTTTTTATTGAGTCAAGAAGGGGACAATGAACTTATTGATTTTGCTTGTTATATAACCACACCATTCTAGACTTACTAGTTGCAGATAGCACTAAAGATACCAAAGTGGATCAACCTGTCAATTATGTTACACTTGCTGAGAATGTTTGAAGAAACCAAAGCTGACCTCCAACCTAACTGAGCTCAACTTTGCTTGTCTTGGGGCTTGGTATACATGAGATCGGATTCTTCAAACAAGTCTGGAAGGTAAAGCCTTGTGTAGATATGTCACCCTCTCTCTCTCTCTCTATTTCGAAATTTAGATTGAAAAAAAAATGTATAAAAAAGGAAAATGAAAAAAAAGAAAAAAAAAATATATATATAGATGATAATTTAGGAAAAGAATTCGAATAGGACTTGGTGGCTACAACCATTAAGGCTTGATTCATAAGAATTTTATAGGTAGAGGATTCAAACATGACTTGGTGGCTATAACCATAAAGGCTTAATTCACAAAGAATCCTAGGATATAGGTCAAAAAGAAGTGAACATGATTTGGTGGCTAAAACTATTAAAGCTTTATTCGTAGAAGCCTGTCCAATCTTGGTCAATGATCTTGCAATAAAGCAGACTTTGACTGAGAGAGAAATTAGTAGAGAGAGAGGAAAAGAACTCTTATTTACCTGCAGATCCAGATACTTGTTTGAGTATCTTTACATTCTGTGATCGATACCCCGAAGGTAAAGCCTACACTTTTATTTATGCAAGAAATGAGGTTGGTAGAGGGGATTGTCAGATATGATTTGCTAAATTGTTGACTAGGTGAATTTGGTTGCTAGACTAGGATATGGTATAATGTGCTTCTGAGATTAGGATTTCCTAAAGTGATGATTATAAGTTTTAAATCTGTGAGTCCCTGCTGTTTTTAAACCTCTTTCAGAGAGTCTGCCTGTATGTTTTGCTTGAGAATAAGCAAAATGGTAAGTCTGGAGGAGTTGATAGGCCATAGATTTTACCCATTTTTAGCCATGATTTATAAGTGTTTTAATAACTAATTATTACGATATAGAGTCTATTTAGAGTGTTTACAACTTCATGGACGATTTGGAAGAAAGTGGTGATTTTGGTGTCTTTTGGAGCCTTTTGAGTGCAGAGCTGCACATACGTATCAGATGTTTAGCTATGGATGGACACCTTTCCGCCGTTAGATTGAGCCCATCTTTTGATACAAAATAGAGCTTTGAGTTAGATTTCCAATGCCACCGGTTTGAGGTCAATCAGCATCCTGTAGCAGAAGTTATGTCTGTTTTACTGAAGAGTGGTCAGTCTGCCTCACGAGAGGAAGCTGTCGAGGAGATGAAGGAAAATCGATCGATGGTGAAGGCTTGACATCGATCGACGGTGTTTCCAGAATGCAGTCCTGTTATATTTTATGACTAATTTAGGCCCATAAGTTACCACAAATTACCAGAATATCCCTGCATGACTAAAAACCTTATTTTACTGTTTCTAAGCCATTGTTGACAGCGATGCTTCATACTATTATAGAGAGAGAGAGCTTAGGATTGGAAAGAGAGATCTGTACACCTTGAGAGAGATCTGTACACCTTGAGAGAGAGAAGATCTTGAACTCTCTTTGTTTCTTTACTCTATTCTGTTTATTTATCTATTGCAATATTTTTCAGACCATCATAACCATGTCTTTTATGAATATGTCTGAGTAATCTCACTGTTAGATTTAGGTTTCTCATAAGGTTGATTTATGTATTGCTAGCTTAAATTTTTGTTAGGGTGATTTAATTAGTTCTTCGTCTAGTTGTTCTTACTACTAAGCTTAGGGTTGATAAATCATGAATCTTAGATCCGATTGGTGCAAGTGAGAAGTTGGCCTTTTACCTGAAACTAAACTAGTATGATCTAACTGACTAGATACACACGAAATTTGGTCTAGTAAGTTAGAGAACACTGATCAAACCCGCGTGTAAGCTTTCTAGAAAGCAGCATCGATCGACGAGACGACAGTTCTATCGATCGATATTTTGAAAGGTGTATCGATCGATATTCTTTATGAATCATCGATCAACACTTTCTCATGATTAACATACGAAAGTTGAAATCCGAGATCCAGATTAGAAAATCTAATTGATTATACCTAAGTTTGAGTTCGAGAACAATTGATATCAATAAACCCTTAAAAACCCAAATTAAGTTATTTACTTATCATACCTGAGAATATACCTGAATCTAGCTATATTCCCGAACGGTTAACAACCTCAAATCAAACCAATCGAGCAATTACCTTGCTCGCCAATTCATTTACTGCTTTAAAACCTATTAACCTAGTAATCTAGCTTTAATTCAAAGAATATAAATCTATTGTGTAATCCTAGAGTTTCTGTGGATTTGATCCCTAAATACTACATCTGAACCTCTTATTTGAGAGAATAATTCACTCCTTATGGTAATTTGAGTGATATCAAATAGTCATAGCGTAGCATAGCCTAAGAGGATATTGACGTTTGCACAATGGCTGTATGTTCTCGTTAGGTGACAACTGAATTCTAGGTATGAGAACTTTCTCACCATATTATCGGGCGGTTATATGTGTTGATTCTGTGAAGTTTAACTTAATTTTTTTTTAGATCGTATAGTTTCTGAGAGAAATGAAGTTATTGGATTGCTTTACTTTTTCGGTATTCACTGGACTAATGAGCTTTAAGAATTTGTCTTAATGTTTGCTTGGAACTGAAGCTTAGCTAAAAAAAGCTTAACTGAAAAAATATATTTAATTTCATTAAGATGGGTAAACTATATAATTAACCCATGAGACCGTACAAAGCCATTACGAAAGTCTGAGTTATTTACTATCAAGCCAACGCCATACAATGCAACACCGGTAACTTTTCATGCTACATCTAGGGCGCCGTAGACATGTAAGAAACAGAGTAAGCTGCATATGGGAAGATTGCAACTACTTATTGTTTACAATAACTACTACATCGCAGTAACAACAACAAATGTTTTCCAATTTTAATTTCTTGGAATTGAGAAGTAAGAGAATCCGAACTTGAATTGACTCTACATCCGCTTCATTGAATTCTTGTACGATAGGTCAAAAGGTACATGATCTGGACAGAACTCAGCATGAGTTAAATTGCATTTTATCCTTTTGATAAATGGAAGAGTGATTGCTGGACACATCTGTTTGTAAGACCAATAAATGTATGACAAAATTCTTTGAAGCTCATGAACGTGATGGGCTAAACTAAGAACATAACTCTTCTCTAATAGAACTTTCCATTACTCGGCAGCTGGCGACTATAGTGACTCTAGATTAGTTAGAATTAGTCTCTCTCTAATGGTTGTGAAAGAAACTGAACTCTTGTATATGTATTTGGGTGGTTGATATGTGTCAAATGACAACAACTGGCACACTTAGAAGCTGTTAATTTCAAACTTGAAACGTAGTAGTTTATGTAGTATCCAAGCCAAGAAGAAGATGAGTAAAAAAAAGCAACGACAATAAATTTTAAATAACCAGCGATACGCTAAACAATTTATTCAAACTTAAGCAAAGAAGAAATCCTACGCAGAAGCAGTAGCAGGCATTGGAGTTGGACACTTTGTAAAACCTTGGACGTTAAGTAGTGTGTGGTTTTTTCCGGTGTGACCATTCTCCTCAAGTGGTGCACCATCAGCAATGTATCCACATGGCACACGTTCATCATGCAAGACACCAGTTGCGGCTATAGCTCCCTCAATCACTCCGCAATTACCAATCTCAGAGCGGGTCCATCATCTACAGTGGTCTCCAAGGTTGTTAACATCTCTTACGCAGCACCCATATGAGTCTTAAGAACCAAAATACAGATATAGTTAATGGTTGTACTTACACCCTCTGCATAAGCTTGGGAGTGGTGGACGCTGATTGTAGTCAAATATATGTGAAACGATGAAGTTTTGATGCTTTGATGAGAAGTTGAATGGAGACAGCTTCAACTGGAAAATGAAATGCTGCCCACTAGGTACTTTACGCAATGTGGAAGCGGCCTACGTTCTGGGTCTTCTGCACCTTGTTTCTGCCATACAAAAAAACTTACCTTTTCAGTGGTTGTGCTTGTCATGATTTTAACACATTCATTGCAATGGTTACTGTTCAGTACTACCATAAGCTGTACAATATCAGCAGCAAAGGAAATTTGTCATCTGACCATCAAAATACACAAACACCCATTTGTAGTCTGTTGATATGATAGATGGGAAACCATTAAAGTAAACATCGGTGAAGCAATAATAGAGGGTGACATGAGGTTCATGCTGCATCTGGGGTCAGAGTTAAGCTCAACCACTATTAAAGTTTCAAATTTTTGAACACCTTCATACTCTATTGGGTCTGAGGTAGAAGCAACATCACTGATACAGTCCCTGCGGGGTGCAACATTTAAGAGGATTAAGAACTGGAAATATAAAACTAAGTGTCTGACAGACAAATTAAAATTTCAATGATACAGAGGGATATACGTACCGGTCCTTAGTGGTTGAATTTTAGTTTTAGTTTCCTGGACTGCAATCCGTTAAAGACAATCAAAGATTAGCAATAAACTTTTTATTGTTATAAGTGAAGAAGAGAAGAGAAGAATTGATGTGTTTTATTCATTGAGTAATGGTCCCTTTATATAGGATTACAATAGTTTTGAAACAAAGTCTAACTTGGAGTGGAGAACAAATATATCTAGAACTTTCCATATGGACATCACCACAATATTCATAACACTTCTCTTTGATGTCTATTATACCAAAGTGCTTTCAAAACGCCGTAGAGCTGCCTCGTTAAAAACCTTATCATGAAAACCCAATGGAAAAAACCATGATTAAGGGAAAAAGAGTGCAGCGTATAATGACTTCCCCTCATGTGTACATACGTCGAGATCTTTGAGATGATGTAGTCCGATTAGATGAACTAACTTCTTGAAAGTAGCAGTGGTTAGCGCCTTAGTAAATAAGTCAGCGGAATGTCACTTGAACAAAATTGTAGGACACAGATATTGCCATTGTTCTGCAGTGCATGATCTCAAAGGATACAGAATGATGGTAGACTTTCATCTTTGAAATGATAACATTTCTTTTGGGTGTTTATCATTTGTGTGTTCTTTATTGACTCGTTAAAGAAAAACCTAATAGGATGAAAACCATTATAAGGAAAAAGAGTACAACCACACACATTTTCATACTTTTTCCCCTGAAAGCAATATCTTCAGGATATGCATTCCAATCAAATAAATCTCCTTTGAAATTGAGAATATCATAATAAACTCTTTCGATTAGAGTATTCAAGATCTATGGACTTCTGGTCCACAATTCTCATTTGATATAGACAATAATTTCTTGGTCTATTTGGACTTCAAGCCAAATTTCTTACATACATTCTTCTAGACCTTCGCCTCGTACATACAAGTTATTCATTTGTAACTATAAAAATTACTATAATGACTTTCTTTCTTGTCATATGAAATTACATCTTTCAATTATGAAAATGAAAAAAATTAGTAACTTTCTCAAATAACACTCGTAAGGATCTTTTAGATAACATCTCTTATTCTAGATGTCCTGTTTAGAATACATAACAATGTAGTCTTTTCAAGATCTTTCAGAAAGAAATTGTTATAACTCTTCAAGAGTTTTGATTACATTCAAATCAATGATTCTATTGATTCATAATCTCTTGATAAATACCAATGGGTGCATTTCCATATATCCCATAAAATATTTTATTTCAATTTGATCGAAAAGGTAGAGTTCACGGGAACATGATTTCATTGTCATCAATCCTTCATGGATTCTATCTTTCAGGGATTCTATCTTTCAGGGATTATCAGTTTCCAGTGGGTTGTATAATTCAAGTTCTTCCTTTAATGCCAGACTAATAAGGAACTTGAAAGTAGTTACATCTACCACATGAGACTATGTCTCTTCACAATCAATTTCATATTGATATATTGATCTTTCTATGAGCAACAACTCATTTCTATCCCAATTGTTTTACACTTTCAAGTGTATGGACTACTGGTCCAAATACCTCTCTTTTTCACAAGAGTTTGTATCTTTGTCTATTGCTTCTTTGTGATTTGACCAATCATTTATTTATGTACACTTTTCAATAGACTTTGTTTCATGATCCTCTTTCTCATTCATCATATCAACTGCTACTTTGCATGCATAAATATCATCGACGTCGATTTACTTATTGGTTTCATTTTATTCTATACATGACATAACTTATTGAGATCTCTTCATTGTCTCAGATACCTGAATTTCTTTCAGTCATGTTTAATGTCTCATCTGGAGATCATTCAAAAACTTTATTGCCTCGTTTTGACCATTATCAATATATGCTCCTTTTCATATATGAGGATTCTTATCTTAGGAACCAACATGTATACCACGCTGCATGCGTGACTAGCAGTTTGATATTGTTTTTATAGAACATATATTCTTACTGAAGCATTTACAGCTTGTCTTGTGACTTGGTCACTCTATTTATATGGGTCAGTAAATGTGTCTAGTAACTGCTTTACTAAGCCATAATTGAATTATCTTTTTAACTTCTATTTCACATTATCTTTAGTCCGAAGTTCAATGATAATTTATATCAACTTATTTTCTTTTCAAGCTGTTTATTTTCTCTCTTTTTTTGTTGGAAATACTAACTCACTTTTAGCATTCATATAGAGCTTTACTTATATCCTTCAGGGATGGCTCAAGATTCTTAAGTATCAATGGAGATTCATATCCAACATATATTCCCAACCTCATTTGATAACACATCTTAATTATGCTCTATGTGGAGCAACTAGAATGTATATTGCACATCCAACATTCTTAGATGGAAAATTGTTGGTTTATGACCCAATACCAATTACGGGGAGAACTAGTGATTACTTGTTGGCATGATGCAAATTACTGTTGCTCAAAATGTTTAATACTTATCCCAGTAAATTTTTTATAGTCGCCAAAGACTTTAAGACGTGATTTCACCAATATTATAAAGATGCATAGTGGGTGATCAGTTCACCAACATCTTATTTAATCATGCCAATAACTTCATTTGGCTGGTGAAAACCGTATTACCATTTTATCTTATGAGCAAACAATATATGTGAAATCATTAGCAAGAATCTTCTGGTTCTTTAATGAATATTCACATAAATCTCTATGTATCTTTTTGCATCATTACTGAACAAAAATGGTCTAACTGGTTCATGCCAAATATTTTGTAAACTTCTGGTTTACTATACGTTTATCTCCATTACACTAATTTTTGTGTAGTACAATATATAAGAGGCTATAGATACTTTCTCTAAAATACTTATATTGCCTTGAGAAATATTTCTTATCTGAAATGTGAATAGCATTTATTTTGCTTATTGTCTCAACATACGTGTCTCAAAATCCCAGAGATTTATTTTGAGAATGATTCATCAATCTTAGTTTTAGTGCAAACATAATCTTCTGGATGTTTCACTTATCATAAAATGTGAGATTCTTGAAGTCTTCCCCTCGAGATGATAATACTATAGGTTTATTAATCTCGAATGAATCTCATTTTTTGAATCAACAACATACCTACATGGGTCATGTATTCTTTCTCATATCCTTCCAACTTTTGAGACTTATAAGAATATAATGGAATAAGGATTTTAAATAGCATTCTTATGAGCAGTAATATTATCTACTCTTCTGGAGCATTCATATATATCCTCTTGTTAAACATTCTATAAGATTTTACTACCTTTTATTGTACTCACAATAATTTTCGAATCATATCTCTTCTTTATTACCATCTTTATTTTTTCTAACTTCAATTGAGAGTATGAGTTCTAAAAAGAAACTCTTTGGATCTTGACCTTATTTATATCCACATTCATGTCTATAACCACTTTTATGTTCTTTTTTTTTTGAACAGTACTATTTGTGTGGATTTTCTTTCCACAAAATAAATGTCCTATTCTCTTTAAGAGAGCGATCATAATCAACTAGACGTGATTTATCATCTTATTTCAATAGCTCACTATTTTCTGAGTCTTAAGAAGACAATATACAAGTATAAACTTCTTTAATCTTTTTTTTCAATTATGTGTCTGCTGGACAACATTACTTGTGTGAAAATAATATTTTTCAATATATATATGCATCAGTAAAAATTTGCATTTAAACTTAACAGCCAACATAGTTGGGATTTACTTACACACTTCAGGTCGTCTAATCTTTAGATGCCAAATGCATAATGAGCTTTAGATAATTACATATATGTAATCATACCTTTTTCCATTAACTCTCATCATAGTTAAGATTTATTTACAGACTTCAGGTCTTACAATCTTTAGATATAAAAGTTCGTAATGAACTTTAGGTAATCACATTCTAGTGATTTTACCGTTTTGGATTGTTCTAAAGAACTTGTAAATATTTTACAGTCAAGACTTAACTTAATCTTAATACTCTCATATAAATGATGGTAAGGATACGAACTATTTTAATCATATATGATTATGTATAAACTAAAATATATCATAAACATATAAAGCCAAAATCAAATAACAGTCTAATGAACATTATCAGATTCATAAACTCTTTACTATCATGCCATAATAAGGTTATAACCAATCAATCAATTAACTATCACATGAATCAATGATACACATTATAGATAGATAGTACTTATCTCGATGAAGAGTGTAGCGAAGATCAGTGTTCTGAAACAAATTTTTTTTTTTATATATATATATAGCAAGTAGTTAATCCTGAAACACTTTAAATTTGCTCATATAAATATTGCCATATGTTAGTAAACAGTTCAAAACGATTATATATCAAACATATATCTCTAACTAGGTCATCTCAACAGTTTAAAATTGATGAGTAATACATAAACAACAAATAGATCTTGTACTCACATCTGAGTTGAATAACCATAATTTAGACTAATGATTTCTCACGCCTACCAACCATATTCTTGCAATTGTCAAACAAGTCTGATAATTCTCTAAACCAATGATCTCTCAAACCAAAAAATATTTAGCGTGCATAATATTGACACAAATGAATTGAACTATTCAATGACACTTGTCTCTATAATCAAACGATAGAAAAATAAAACATGTTTTGTTATATCGTATGCTATAATTAACTCATAAAATATTCTCTAATAACATAATAATCGTTGCTAAATGATTAAGCACATATTTCTGTAGTCAAACGTCAAGGTATATGTAAACATGAGCTTGAATTTTATCCTAAGTATTAAATTTTATTAGCTAATGAATCATCAAACAACCATACCAATAATTTAACTATTTCTGATTAATAAAATATAGGTCATACTTGGCATGAACTTTATATGCATGAGCTACTATAAAATCAATGAAAACAGGTTACTGAACGTTCATTAAACCATAGTAATAAAATAGCGAATATTAATCAGTGATTCATGCGATACCCATCTATTTTAAAACACTACGCGAGAAATCAACAAACATATATTGAAATAAACATGATGTCTTATAAAGAAAACAATCATGATGAACTCAAAATCATAAAGCATTAACATGTAAATACTTATCTCGTTCTCGACGACATAGACTTAGCGAACGACTTTCGACGGTAATAGATTCGAAAATTAAATATACTCAGATTAGGGTTTTTTACGACTGCTAGAGTTTCGTGCTGATAACGTGTTATAAGTGAAAAAGAGAAGAGAAGAGAAGAATTGATGTGTTTTATACATTGAGTAATAGACCTTTATATAGGATTACAATAGCTTGGAGACAAAGTCTAACCGGAAGTGGAGAACAAGTATATCTAGAACTTGATATATGGACATCACCACAATATTCATAACACTTATGATATACTTAAAGATATCTTAGGCTCAGTTGAGAACAAATACCTTTTCATTTACCATAACCATGTCAACCCCCACAAGCTCTCTAGGATTCTTCAATCCTTGCTTCCCAAAAACGAAGGATCCGAGTGACAACAGTTTCCTTACACTGGCAGACGTTCAAATCAGAAAGAACCAGTTGAGGGTTAGACATAATCATATCGGCTATAGAAGGATATAAATTTGCGAGACAACCAGATGTGCGGATTCCTCATAGTTTAAAAATATTTCATCAATGTGATGTGTTCGTATATCTATACGCTACTTTGTGATAAACTCTTAATGTGCACTATAATGCAGCAGATAGAAACTGCATCAGAGACATTAAAGTGAAGATAGTCATTTAGAAAGGAATTAACCTCTTTATCACCATTGTCCTTCATAGCAACCAGAACTGCTAAAATATTCACATCTATCCGCCACAGGGATATCTTCTTATCATCTCCCGTATTCGGCACAACTAAATCTGCATCCCACAAAACAGAACCTCAACCAACCAAAGAAGAAGAAAGAAGAGAACAAATCTGCAAGACATGATCATTATTGAGTAATCACATATCCCAATACAATCCCTAACCCTAAGGTGCTCACCACTTTCAACACTGAACTTAATTTCAAACAGAAGATTTCTGAATGAACATGGAACGTCACCTGGTAGATTCATAGATCAGAATCGATGACACAGCCATGATTGGTGTGAGGTTTTCTAAGGATTATATTGACTCAGAAGGATAGACTGATGAATCTGACAGAATCGAGAACGGTGTAGATTAGGAGCCTCTGAGAAAGTAATGGTCCATTGAATGAGGGATAGTGGGAGACGTGGGTCGGTGATGTTACAGCCATTGTAAATGATGATTATTGAATGCAAACTACAAACAATTACGACATCGCTTCATATTAGCAATGTCGATCGACAATAGACTTTGTCTAGGGAGATATGTTATTGGGTTTGTATCTGATTTCACTAAGCTAACCCAAGCTGTCAAATAACAAACCTAAATGTATGCAAACCCATACAACTTTTGTCAAAAAAGAATCAGGAGCCGCCACGTGTCTAAAAAAGCCCACTTCTCCCTGCTGATGTGGCGACATGTGGAGAGAGAAAATGTAATTTTATTGTTATAGATTAAATTTGAAAACTCCTATTGAAAAACATAAATCTTAAAACTAAATAGGGGATATTCATTTTTTGTAAACCGGCAAATAGGGGATATTTATAGAATAAAATAAGATAGTTAAATTAGGAATTAGTTTTTTTCACGTTAAATCAAACCAAAATTAACAAAAATAAAATATAAGTCATTTTTATCATTAAACTCAACCCAACGGAAATTAACAAGAGGCTGATGAAAATTAATACTAATCAAAATAAAGATTTTAAAAAAGTATGAAAACAAAATATAACTAGATATAACAAATAGACAGTAAACATAAGAACAAAAGTATTAAAAATGAAAAAAATTCTCTGGATATAAACAAGAGATCTATGTTTATTGTATTCAAATAAATGTGTACAATTATAAAAAATAATATTTCTATGTTTATTGGATTCAGTTAATGTGTAAAATTAAAAAATAAAATTTTACGTCATAAATCTTGTATAATAAAGAGATGTTATCTCTCTCCTGAGCGCGCCACGTAGGCGGACGTGTCAGAAAGTTGAGTCATGTGGGCTCGGCACGTGTCAAGCCTATACGAAACACAACGTTTCATTTAACGCTTTGTTATGTGGGTTTTTTATTTGATATGGACCTTTTGTTTGTTCGATTCAGCCAGCCCAGCAATGAGTTTCTCCAATTGTAAACGCGGCTTCTAGCGTCATTTTTCTATTAGGGTTTTTTTTTGTTGCTTCGCCTCCGCTATTCGAGAATGAGACAAAACAAGAGTTCTGAGAGAGATGTTTCACCTTCTTACTATCAATCTCTACCAGTTACAGATTCCCCATCTTAAATTCCTTCTTAAATCATCACCCACAATCTACCTTGAATGCAAGCTTCTTCATGCAAGAAGGTGGGTTTTCAATTATAAAAAAGGTAAGCTATTTTTGCTATGAATACCATCTTCTCATTCCCTCTAAAAAGGGCAGTAGACTTATACCTAGAAAATGACTAATGCATCGATCTTTCTTTCCGACCTGAATCTTTCTTTCCGACCTGAAGACCGAACAATGCTCCTCCACCGTTCAAGTCCGGTTGATCCGCTTTTGGGAGGCCAGGAGTGGCAAACTCATGGGAGTGGAAAATAATCTAATTCCAAAGATCAGCAGCTTCTTCCCTTGGCTGTCATCCTCTCAATCCGTGAATACACCAAAGTTCCTTTCTGATTTGAAGTCCGGCCGCTTCTCCTCCATCGTCCAAATGTCGAAGGAAGATGAAGAGATGTTGAGGACAGCTTTGTCGGCTTTCAGGGCTAAATAAGAGAAGAACGAGAAGAAGAAGATGGAGGTTTGGAAAAGGATTTAAGCTCAGCTTTGTTGCGTCGAAAAAGAGACCGAGCGATTGGTGAGGTTTATATAATTTTATTATCCTCATCATAATCTTATTTATTCTTCAAATTTTTGTTTCAGCATTTAACAATTGGATTGAACAAAAAAAAAGTTTTCTTTTTTGTTTTGTTCCATAAAAGATCGGACTTTAATGTTAGGCCTAGAACTGAAGTGATCAGTATCACGAAAGACATGATATAATATATGGTTTTGGGGGCTTATATGAGTTATGTGGATCAAAGCTCTTTATTTTTTTTGTGAGAAGAACCATTTCTTCTTCTCGGTAATGTTATACTTGATGACCAAGAAGCTTAGTGGTGGAATTACATATCAAAAACTTGAAGGTTTAGCTGACCCCATGAGGAAAGAAGTTGCTTTGGCTAGAAAGGAGATTGATTCTGTCAATAAATAATTAAAGCCATTGGCAACGTAAGCTCTCTCTCCATTATCATTTCATCTTTGAATCTGCCATTGATAGATTTGTGTGTGTCAGGTTGTTTAAAGCTTCTGCCTCCTGAAGAGCTTGAGCATCTTGATATCTTATAGCGTAAAGAGTCAAGCTCCCCTGTTAAGAAACTTGTGTACCTAACCGGTGCAGATTCAAGCTCTTTTGTTCGTGGGAACGAGATGCGTTTTAATTTGTTTACTGGGAACCAAAATTTTGCTGAGAGAGAATCGTTTTCAGGTCATCACTTGGTAACTCTTACAAGGCTAATAACTTGAGTTTCCTTATCATTCTATGCTTCTTGATTGCTGATTGCTATTTTGTTGTGATCAGGTGAGTGAGACAGTTTCGGTGCACTGTGGGGTTTTCAACGAGAATGGAGGGTTTAGTATTTCGGATGAAGATAATAAGTATATGCGAAGTTGTAAAATTGTAGTCTCCGCATGTGCCTTTGGACCTTTGGTGGGGGAGATAACCTTTACCAACCCATTGGATTGTCTAAGGCATCAACTCAAAAGGTTTGTCAATCTGATTCTCTTGAACTGTTTTAATTTTTGAACACATCTTTAGTCTTTTGTTGAATTGTTCTGTATGCTGCATTCATTCCAATTGAAGTTTTTATTGTGAAATCAGGTTTGCTACGTTGCGTTTTGGGATGATGTTACACTCGCAACGAAGGAAGCAGAGGGTCATAAAACTGGCGAGAATTCTCTTTGGATAAATTCATAGATAATATGAGAAGTTTCATAAAAGCAAAAGCAACAAATATTCATATGCCATAATAGTAAATGGTCATCAAAATCAGTAGAATCAAAGATAATATGTGACATAAATTATTTTGGAAGGTGGCATGCTCACATGCGATATGTATATGCTATTGTTCATCTTTGTCAGCCAGAAAATTACATTGTTATAAATTAAAGAACCTTCTTCGTTTGATTATGAACTGAAGAACCTTATCTTTTATACTATAAAACACAAGTCAATTGGCAATTTTGGAAGTAATAACTGTCACCAATTTTTTTAAAACATTTGTTTTCTATGTTTTTTCGGAAACAAACGGTTGCACAAAAATGAATTATGACAACTATTATGGGAGAATTGCCAAGTGTGACTCAAAACTTGGAGTCAAACCCAAAACAATACCCCAACTTGGGTCAAACGCAAAAGTAACCTAAAAGGCTATTGAAATTACAACTATCCCCTTGTGACCAAACAAAAAAAAGGAATTTTTTTTACGTTTCTACCCCTCGCAAGTCGTCTGTTTAGACGACTTAAAAATAAGTCGTCCAGACGACTTAACTGAAAGTCGTCTGGACAGTTAGTCTTAAACATAATTTAAAAATTTTGTAAAAAATATTTTGATAAGTGAAAAATGGGAATTATGTAATTAACATATGTCTTAGGAGGTATAAATTAAGATATAACAAATTTCAATTGTTTTCAGCATAGATGAGTGAAAGTAGTGAGTCATGATATTCTTTAGTTTATGTTTCATCAACATATGTTGTAGTATTGTATGTGTTCTTAGGGTTAGATTTTGGAAAGCATTAAAACCGTTTTTGAAAATTTTTAAAATTACTTATGCGTGTTCATTTCTGTGTATAGTAAACACTATTTAAGTATAATTTGATTTTATAACGTGGTTAGTTAGTTAATCTAGTCATTTTAGTTTAGGGGTTCATTTTAGGGTCTAGGACGACTTAATATTTTGTCGTCTGAAAACAGACGACTAAATATTAAGTCGTCTGTTGTACATTATCAGCCAGAATAAGTCGTCTAAACCGGACCAAACCTTAAAGTTTACCAATGTACTTTTAAAGCTAACCGGATTATTTACCCAATATATAAGGTGATTTTTTTTTTTGTTTCATTTTTCGCGAAATTCAGAAACCCTAACAGTTCTCTCTCAAAACCCTAACAGTTCTCTCTCAAAGGCGATTTCGAATTCCCACGATTTCCGAACAAACCATCGTTCTCAACGTCGGCTATCTATCTCACTTCATTCTCACCGTTGTCGCCGCAGCTTCTTCTAACCCTAGCGCCGCCGATTCCTCTAAACCCTAGCGCCGCCGATTCCTCTAAACCCTAGCGCCGCCGCTTCCACTATTTCCGAACAAACCGTCGCCCTCGCCACCGTGGTCACCAACGTTCTCACCGCCGCTTCCTCTAAACACTAGCGCCGCCGCTTCTTCTAAACCCTAGCGCCGCCGCTTCTTCTCTGTAAACCTTAGCGCCGTTTCTCTGTAAACCCTAACGCCGCTAAGTCATCAATCTCGAGGAAAAGATGAACATAAAACGTTGTCTCTATCAATTTACTCATTCTCACCGTTTCACGTTTATTTTTTCAGATCTATAACCGCAATGACGAGTACTCCAACTCCTTCTGCGACTGGAAGACTTGTAAGTAATTTAAGTCGTCCGGCTTTGTCTTCCAACTGGACGACTTAGTAGATGACTTAAATATAAGTCGTCCATTTGGAAGACTTTCCAGACGACTTAATTATAAGTCGTCTACTAAGTCGTCTGGACTTATATTGTTGTCTTTGATTATTTTGCAGACAAAAAGGATGGATATTCCAGAACTCCCCCGTAGGTTATACACATCAGGGGAAGAGCCAGAAGCCCACAATAGCATTTCGTATCATACGGATAACAGCAAGTTGCATACTGCTCTTAGGAAAGCTCTTACTGATGACGAATTTGAAGAGCTCAAGGAGTCGAGTTTGGGAGTTTTCATCAAGTTCAAGGAGCAGGGATTTGGTTGGGCTTCAAGGCTGGTTCACTACATGCTCAGTTTCAAGCTGGACATTAAGAAGAAGTATGAGATGTGGTCTCTCGTTGGTCCAGAACCTTTGAGGTTTTCACTGTTAGAGTTTGAAAACCTCACTGGTCTAAACTGCGAGTACATCGAGGACCTTGAGACACCAAAATGTGACGTTACCCCAGAGATGGTTTCTTTCTGGGGGATGCTGGGAGTTCATCTGGAAGCTGGGCCAACTACTGATCAGATAATAGCAGCACTGAAGAGATGCGGGGATTGGTCCAGGGAAGATCGCAAGCGGCTCGCGTACCTCTCCATCTTCACTGGATTCATTGAAGGGAGAAAGTTTTCAACCGCTACACGATCTACTCTGGCAAGGCTAGTGATGGATTTAGAACGGTTTGAGAATTATCCATGGGGGAGAGTCGCGTTTAAGGTGCTGATGGACTCTTTGTGGAACAAAGAAATTGCTGGCTGTTACACCGTGGATGGGTTTATACAAGTTCTTCAAGTCTGGACGTACACAGCTATGCCGGAATTGGGTGCTAGTATTGGTGGTCCCAGAGCAGACAGTCCGTCTCCACCGATACTGGCTTACGAGGGCAGCAGAGGCCGCAGATCAATGAAAGCTGCTATCTTGAGTCAGGTATTTACTTCAATCCAAAAGACTGCGCAGACGACTGGAAGTCGTCTGGAAGGTCGTCCAGCTTGACGACTTATCGGACGACTTATAATAAGTCGTCTGGAAAGTCTTCCCAGCTGGACGACTTATCGGACGACTTAATTTAGTCGTCTGGAAAGTCTTCCATCTGGACGACTTATTAGACGACTTATAATAAGGCGTCTGGAAAGTCTTCCCAGCTGGACGACTTATCGGACGACTTAATTAAGTCGTCTGGAAAGTCTTCCATCTGGACGACTTATTAGACGACTTATTATAAGTCGTCTGGAAGGTCTTCCAGCTGGACGACTTAGTAGACGACTTATAATTAAGTCGTCTATTTAGTATTTTTTTTCAAATATCTAACTCGATTCTTCTATTTACTGCAGACCCGCGTGATCAACTTTGTTGAGAAGGACATTAGTGAAATGTGGCCAAAATGGGACTCTGAGGTTGAGGACCTGCCCGCGGAGAACATCATTAAAGTCATGTATGAGCGGAGACCGTGGAAGTGGACCATGGATTGCTGGGAAGTCACTGGTACTAAGGTCAATACAAAACCTAAGGTTGTGACTCCATCGAAGAAGGCCAAAGAGATGGTTGTGTTGGAGGAGGAGGAGGAGGAGGAAGACAATCCAAGACCTCGGAAGAAAGCTCGTAAAGAGGCTCCTGAAGAGGCTAGAGAAGAGGCTAGAGAAGAGGCTAGAGGGGTGACCAGAGAGGAGTTGGAAATTATGTTCAAGGGCGTAGCTGAGGCTATGAAAAAAGGGTTTAATAAGTGCATGAGGGAGTTTAGGAAGTTGTCTGATAGATTGGAAGCTGTGGAGAAGAAGGTTGGTGTCACCAATCAGGCTACCCCTCCACCTCTAACCAATCAGGCTACCCCTCAAGATAAACAGCCTACCCCTCTTGCCAAAGAAACCGGGGGTAGAAACAAACAGGCTACCCCTCATGCCAATGAAACCGTGGTTAGTAACCAGCCTCCTCCTCATCAAACCAAACAGCAGCCTCCTCCTCCTCAAAAGAAACAGCAGCAGCCTCCTCCTCTTCAAAAGAAACAGCCTCCTCCTCAAAAGAAACAGCCTCCTCAAATCAAATATGTTAGTATCAAATCCAGGGTTAACTAGTTGTCCAGACGACTGTAAAAGTTGTCTGGACGACTAGTTGACCCTGGACGACTTAAACGTAAGTTGTCTGGACGACTAGTTGACCACGGAAGACTTAATTTTAAGTCGTCCAGGGTCAACTAGTCGTCCAGACAACTTTTATTTAAGTCGTCCAGGGTCAACTAGTCGTCCAGACAACTTTTATTTAAGTCGTCCAGGGTTAACTTGTGTGCAACTTTTATTGCAGAGATGGTTGCCGGAGGATACAGCAACCGAGGCGAACTCGGTAAATAAAGCAGATGGTGTCACCTCCAAAGAGATTGTTGCTGTCACTTCCACCGATCACCAACCGAGCCTCGCTTCCACAGATCAACAACCGAGCCTCGCTTCCACCGAGCCAAGCGATCCAGTTTCACAACCGAGCCTGGTTGTATTGGACAAGCGTGCAAAGAGTAAACGAGCGAAGAAACCTGCTCCTACTGTGAGATCTCCTTATATGGCAGAGAAAAAAAAAGATAAAGTGGCAGCCTATAATCCATTTCCGCCAGTAAACAAAGAAAAGTTGAAGGAACTCGCTGATTGGTTGAAAACTGATCCGTAAGTGATTGCTTTACCCATAATAGCTTGATTTAGTCGTCCAAAACTGATTGCTTTTTTGTTTGCAGTCATTATTTAACTAAGATCGAGGACAAACCACGTACATCACCAACAAGGTGGTACCACTTCCTCCGGACAGCCAGAGGATGGCTGGAAGACTGCGTAAGTCTTCTGCACACGATTTAAGTCGTCTACAAAGTCGTCCAAGTAGACTACTTTCCAGACGACTTAAAGATAAATCGTCTGGAAAGTCGTCTACTTGGACGACCACGTAGACGACTTAAATATAAGTCGTCTTCGTCTGGTAACTTCTAACTTGTTATATTTAATATGCAGCATATAGATGCTTGGATTAATGTGCTAAGGCAGAGGTATCAGGAGAACCCACAAGCTTTCAGGAGCGAGCGAATGTGCTTCCTGGATCACAACTTTTCTCAGTCTTGGAGAGAGCAGTATCAGCTCTTCAAAACATCGGAACCTGATCACAAAGGTTTAGGAAGAGTTCTACCTGGTGGGGCGTCGTATTTTTATGACGGATCAATACCTTCATTTTGCCAATCAAACAAGAAGTGGGGGGAGGACATTGATGATATCTATGCGCCAGTGAACTTGGACGACAAGCATTGGGTTGCTATTTGGATATCGATCCCTAAGAGGCACATAGTCGTCTGGGACAGCATACCTTCATCTAGTGTACCAGACGCATGGGATGCGATAATGGAGCCTTTTCTCCAGATGGTCCCTTATCTGCTTGTTGAGTGCGCAGCCACCGACGAAATGCGGGTCAAATACGGGTTGGAGCCATACACATATGAGAGACCGCTGAAAGGTGTACCCACGGCCAACAATGGTGATTGTGGCGTGTACACTGTAAAGTACATTGAATGTCATGCGCTCGGGGGCTCCTTTGACCCTAAAGACTTTGCTAGGTGCAACGCGAAGAAAATGAGGGATAATATGGCGGTGGATATATGGAAGGAGCTTGTTGATCAGCATCTGAAAGAAAATGTGGATGGTGATAAGTTCGTGGGCATGTATGATTAGATTTGTATTTGAACATGATTTTTTAACATGATTTTTGTATTTGAACATGATTTTTTAACATGATTTTTGTATTTGAACATGATTTTTTAACATGATTTTTGTATTTGAACATGATATAAGTTGTCTGGAAGAAATAAGTCGTCTGGAAGGTTTTCCAACTGGACGACTTACAAATAAGTCGTCTGGAAGGTTTTCCAACTGGACGACTTACAAATAAGTCGTCTAGAAGGTTTGGACGACTTATTATAAGTCGTCTGGAAGGTTTTCCAACTGGACGACTTACAAATAAGTCGTCTAGAAGGTTTGGACGACTTATTATAAGTCGTCTGGAAGGTTTTCCAACTGGACGACTTACAAATAAGTCGTCTAGAAGGTTTGGACGACTTGAAGGGATAGTAGAAGGTAGTCTAAAAATAAAATACACTTGAAGGGATAGTAGAAGGTCGTCTAAAAATAAAATACACTGGACGACTTAGTAGAAGGTCGTCTAAAAATAAAATACACTAGACGACTTAGTAGAAGGTCGTCTAAAAATAAAATACACTGGACGACTAAAAATTTAGTCGTCTGGACGGGTAATCAAGACTGGACGACTTAAATTTAGGTCGTCTGGACAACTAGTCAACTGGTTGTGTACATTGTGGTTTCGTATGGCCAGTTTCCTTGCAGTTTGAGCATCTCCGTGCCCTGTGTTTCTTCCTGGGTTTGTGTCCTCTCATCCTAGATAGCTCCAACCAAGATTGCCATCTTGATTTCTTCGGTCTCCCCCGACCACGCTTTAGTTCTGGAGGAAAGCATTCTCGTTCCTCAATATGTTGTGACACGATAGGATATATATTCTCTGAGTATCCTGCATACAGATAATTCTTTGAGTACAGTGGACATACAAGTGTGGAGATATGCAAACCAGCATGTATTCCAGCAGCTATAGCATGAGAGCAAGGTATTTTCTCCACTCCATAGACACCACAATCACACTTTGCATGTTCCAAATCAACCACACAGTCCATTTTGCCACCTTTGACAAAGAAATGCCATCCATCAATTGGTTCGACCGTCATCGTACCCGCTATCTCTTCTCGAACAGCAAGCAAGTATTCAACACCCCCGCTATGTTCAGTTGTGAGACTCAAAGCATCTTGTCTCCTTTTCCAATACCATTTTCCTAACTTCTGCCTTATGAACTCCAGCAGGAACGTAATCGGAAATCCTCTTGCTCGCTTCAGTGCGGAATTAATAGATTCAGCAATGTTGCTTGTTTTTATGTTGAACCTGTTCCCCTTACAATAAACCCTTGACCATAGCCTGACGTCGGCTTTCTCCAAATACGTTGCAAGTTCCGGGTTTGCACTCCGTATCTCAGCCATGTACCGGTCAAAATCGTAAACCGTGTGAGCATAAGCAGCCCCTTTCACCAAGTACATGAGATGTTTCCCTTTAAACTTTTTGACAATGTTATCTTGAAGGTGATAATAACATATTCCTCGGGTTGCCCAAGGAAACACCTTATCACACGCACTTTTAATGGCCTTGTGCCGGTCGGAGACTATCACCAGAGGCTTGTCATGAGATATACAACTAGCCAATTTTGTGAAAAACCATTCCCAAGAAGGTATATCTTCCTCATCCACGATCCCAAAAGCCAATGGGAATATCTGAAAATTGCCATCTTGTGCGGCTGCAACTAACATAGTTCCTCCATACTTTCCACTTAGGTGAGTTCCATCCACCACAATGACCCTTCTCTGATACTTAAAACCTTTGATAGAAGCTCCAAAAGAGAGAAATAGATACTTAAATCTTTTCATAGAATCAAGTTCTATCGCCGTGATAGAATCAGGATTTGCAATGGAGATTTGCTCGAGATATGATGCCAGACGCGAATACCCTTCTTCTGCTGATCCTCTCACCAATCTTTGTGCATATAACAGTGCTCTGTATGAAGTGGTGTAATCAAGCGCCATGCCAAACATGTTCCTCATTGCATCAGTGATATGCTGCGGAGTTATCCCATCAATGATTCCAACACGATCAATGAAAAGACTACCTACATACTTCGGAGTACAGTGTCTCCGCTGAGCGATTCGGTCTCCCGCTGAGCATAAATGTTTTTCCACATACTTTGTTACCCAAAACGTGTTTGTCCCATGTTTGACACTCGCTCTGACCTTCCATCCACAATAGCTAACCGGACATGTTGCCACAACGAGAGTTTTCGTTGATTTGTATAATCTGAAAGAAAACTTACCCCTCACTGCTGCCAACCGCAGCTCTGAAAGCAGTGCACCCTTGCTAACAAAACTCTGGTTGACATAGATACTGGTACCATTCGATTTTCCTCCTTCAATAGCATTTGTCTTAGCATATGTCTTTTGGATTTCTTCAAAACAAATATTATCATCATCTTCCTCGTCCTCATCTGGAACCTTTCCATAAAGACTGTAATCCCCACCATTCTGATCCGTTTCACCAACAATAGAATTATCAGCATCCTCCTCCCCATTTTCCTCCTCCTCATTATCACCAACATCTTCAAAACATTCATCAGCTTCATCATCATCACCAACATCTTCTTCCCATTCACCAGCTTCATCATTATCACCAACATCTTTTTCCCATTCACCAGCTTCATCAATATCCCTTTTCTCTGAAACCGTTTCGACCTTGCTGCGGCTTGATACACAAAGACATACTCTATGGGTTTTGAGTATCTCCAGCAAGTTTCGAACTTGTCTATCACTTGTAACATGAATGGGAAGACTGCCTGGAGCCATCATCATTTCTGCTGGTAATGAGTAGCTAATCTCCACACTCACTGTTCTCATGTCCAGGTTATAATCTTCTTGAGCCATTGCAACAAGTTCAGCATGTGTTGAATCTTCATTCAATAAAAACAATCTTGCTCCTTTGAGATCATCAACCACAAAATCCCAACGGAAATCTCTCAACAACCATTCTCCATACACTGCATGTAACTGAAAAATCATCTGCAAATATTCAAAATAAAACACATTAGTAAACATAGAGAAAATGAAGAAGTTCAATAAACATTGCCGCAGACGACTTAGCATTAAGTCGTCCAGAAGACTTAAAGGTAAGTCGTCTAAAGAGGTCACTTTTGCAATTGAAAATTAAAAGGGACGACTTAATTCTAAGTCGTCCGGCTTTGTTTGTTAAAAAAAAAACTTCAGACGACTTATATATAAGTCGTCTACGAGAAACGGGCTAGTTTTGCATTTGACCGAATCGTGTCAGATCTTTGACTATTTCTGGACGACTTATAATTCAGTCGTCTCTGGGAAAG
Source organism: Brassica napus (assembly GCF_020379485.1). Taxonomy (NCBI): domain Eukaryota; kingdom Viridiplantae; phylum Streptophyta; class Magnoliopsida; order Brassicales; family Brassicaceae; genus Brassica; species Brassica napus. Next base: position 50,687,542 of record NC_063446.1, on the reverse strand, counting down.
TTAAAATTTCAATATTTTATGAAAACTTGACGACTTACGTGTAAGTCGTCCTAGGTTAGTTTTGTAATTGAAAAATAAAACTTGAAATTTAACTTTCTCCAGACGACTTAGATGAAAGTCGTCCAGCTAAACGACTTAATTTAAGGTCGTCCGGGATAAGCAAGGTTTGACCAGAAAATTGGGAAAAATTCTGGACGACTTTGCTTTCCCCGGACGACTTTAAATTAAGTCTTCTGGAGGGACGACTTTATATTAAGTCGTCTGGTTAAAGTTAAATTATGAAGTTTTATTTTTCAATTACAAAACTAACCTAGGACGACTTACACGTAAGTCGTCAAGTTTTCATAAAATATTGAAATTTTAACTTTCCCAGAGACGACTGAATTATAAGTCGTCCAGAAATAGTCAAAGATCTGACACGATTCGGTCAAATGCAAAACTAGCCCGTTTCTCGTAGACGACGTATATATAAGTCGTCTGGAGTGTTTTTTTTTAACAAACAAAGCTGGACGACTTAATTTAAGTCGTCCGTTTGACCAGAAGACTCATTAGTAAGTCTTCTACGCGAACAGATCTTGAAAAAAAATTCAAATTCGTACCTTAAACTAGGTGAGATGACTTCGTTTGCACACAGGGTCTTCTCCAACCACCCAGAACCTCAAACGAAAGCAACCGTAAGTCAAAACGAAAGAAATATGGCTCTGTCAACCATAGCCCATATTTTGAATCAAAAGCTTGAGTTTTTTGGATGAATATAGAGAGAAAGTGAAAGAAATGTTGTTTTTAGTTCATAACAATTGAAACAGAGAGAGTGTAAAGAGATTTACGTGCATTAAAGGGTAATAAAAGCTCCAAACAGTTCGTACAAGGTTGTTGCCACTATTCATTGCAGTGGCAATATTGTAAATACTTGAAGAAGATGAGGTTGAGACAGTAAAGAAGCCATTTTTGAAAAAAAAAAAAAAAATGTTAATGGCATTTTCGTAGATAAAATGCAGGTGTGGGGTTAAAATCTCAAAAAAAAAGGAGTCAAAAGAAAATGTTAGTTTTCTGTTTGACTCCAAGTTTTGAGTCACTTTTGCAAAAAGCCCCAACTATTATTTCCCATGATCTCTTTAACCGTTTTTATGTCCACTATCTCAATTCATATTGGAATTACATAAATAGCGCCTCTGGAGCCTCTGCCATGAGCAGACTGGGGACGGGCATACGCAAAAAAACGATCACCAAAGTAGCGCCATCTCCACGAAAGAGAATCTCAAGAAAAATCCCTTGTAAAGAGGCGAACCATAATGGACAGGGACCTTCTTCTTCAGGTCCTAGTAATATTCCAAAAGCCCCCAGGCCTCGTGCTGCTCGCGGAGGAGCTGCTAAAAATCCAGCTGCACCAGCTAAGACAAAGAGAACGGATTTTCGGGATCCGTCTTCTCTTCTTCCTTAAAGATGGTAGCTTGGAACTGTCAAGGAATTGGGAATCCCTGGACAGTTCGTTGTTTCACAGAGATCTGCAAAAAAGTAGACCCTGATGTATTATTCCTCTCTGAGACAAAAAATTCCCACAAGGTGATAGCTAAGAAACTTGATAAACTGGGCTTTACAAACTTGCGAACAGTAGCTCCTCAAGGGATTGCTAGTGGAGGATTAGCTATCTTATGGAAGGAAGGCTTAAACTTAACTATTATCTCCTCTTGTAAGAACTATTTTGACACAAAGATATGCTATGAAGGAAAGTTAAGCTACTGTACTTTTGTTTACGGTAACAATGATAAGAAACAGAGGAAACGATCCTGGGACTTCCTCACTTCTCTAGCCCTGATCCGTGATGCAGCCTGGTTTGTTACAGGAGACTTCAATGACATTACATGCAATGCGGAGAAAACTGGAGGGACAGAAAGACTAGAAACCTCTTTTGACGACTTCAGAACCTTTCTCTCCGAAGGGGACTTATATGACTTGCAACATGAAGGTGATCCATTGTCGTGGAAAGGTAAAAGAGGAACCCAAACTGTCCGGTGCAGACTTGATAGAGCCCTCCCCAACAGCACATGGGCAGAAGAATACCCTTCTGGGAGATGCGAGTATCTCCGGTTCGAAGGCTCGGACCACAGACCTCTAGTTACATACTTTGATCCCCTGCATAGAAAGAAAAAGAGCATTTTCAGATATGATAGACGTCTAAATCACAATGAAGAAGTCTCAAAGCTAGTGGAAGATAAATGGACAGAGGAGGTGCATTTACAGGTGAAGCTAAAGATAGACAAATGCCGAACTGCAATCATCCTATGGTCCAAAGAGCAACAAGTATGTAGCAAAGCTCACCTGGAACGTATCAAAAGAGAGATAGAAGAGGCAATGGTGGCTGCTCAACCAGATGAAATACTCCTCAAAAATTTAAACACTGAACTCACCACCGCATATAAGGCCGAGGAGGAATTTTGGAAACAAAGAAGCAGGCAGCTTTGGTTAAATTTGGGAGACAAAAATACAGGGTTCTTTCATGCCTCAACAAAGAGTAGAAAGACTATGAATAAATTCTCAATGCTAGAAGGAGCAGATGGAGAACCTGTTTATTTGGAGGAAGAGATCACAAGCACCATTGTGAACTACTTTCAGAATCTCTTCACAGCCACCAACGAAGACCACCTGTTCATCTCAACAACACTTTCAGAAGCGATACAGCCATGTGTCTCGGATGAACAGAATGCTTACCTGATCAAACTACCACTGGCTGCCGAAATAAAGGAAGCCCTCTTCTCCATCAATGCGGAAAAGGCCCCTGGCCCGGATGGCTTCTCGTCTTGCTTCTTCCAAACCAACTGTAATATAGTAGGCCCTGACATCATCAAAGAGGTCCAAGAATTCTTCACTTCCGGCTGTATGCTGAGAACCATAAATGAAACACATGTGAGGCTAATTCCAAAAGGGAGGGAAGCAAAGAAAGTACTGGATTACAGACCTATTGCATTGTGTAATGTATACTACAAGGTCATCTCAAAAATCCTCACTAGACGCCTCCTGCCTCTGCTCAAAAATGCCATAGCTGAGACCCAATCTGCATTTGTTCCAAAAAGAGCCATATCAGATAATGTTTTGATCACACACGAAGTACTACACTATCTCAAGACATCAAAGGCTCAAACCCACTGCTCTATGGCTATTAAGACTGACATGAGTAAAGCCTACGACATGCTAGAATGGAGTTTCATACAAGAGGTTATGAAAAACTGGGCTTTCATCCTAAATGTGTCAATTGGATCATGCAATGCATAACGTCAGTGAGCTACACCTTTATTGTAAATGGAGCTTCTCGGGGATTTGTCAAACCAGGCAGGGGCATAAGGCAGGGAGATCCCCTCTCCCCCTACATTTTCATTCTATGTAGCGAAGTTCTTTCAGGACTGCCGAAGTGCACAAAGAAGAGGGAAAATAAAAGGAGTTAAGATTGCTACCAATTGCCCTAGCATTAATCACCTGCTCTTTGCAGATGATACAATGTTCTTCTGTAAAGCTAACAAGACTACAGCCCTAGCTCTCAAGACTCTAATCAAGACGTATGAACGTGTCTCGGGCCAGCTTATCAATGCACAAAAATCATCTATTAACTTCTCCAGACGCACCAATCAGACAACAAAAGATCTCATGAAGCAACTACTAGAAATAGACAAAGAGGGAGGGATTAGAAAATACCATGGGCTCCCGGAGAACTTTGGCAGGAAGAAGACGGATTTGTTTGCTGAGATAGTGACCAAAATCAAGATAAAATCTGTCAGCTGGTCCACCAAATTCCTATCAAAGGCAGGGAAGATGGTGATGCTCAAGAGTGTTCTGTCCTCCATGCCAACACACTCTATGTCTTCCTTCAAACTCCCACAAACCATGTGTGACATGATCCAAACTGTCCTGACAAGATTCTGGTGGGATAATGAACCTGAAAAGCGCAAAATGTCATGAGTAGCATGGAAAAAGATGGCAAGACCAAAGAAGAAGGGAGGCCTGGGGTTTAAAGATCTTACCGCCTTTAACGATGCTCTTCTCGCAAAGATCAGTTGGAGAATCTTGAAATCACACTCCTGCCTCTTAGCACGCTGCCTCCTTGGCAAGTGCTGTCATGCCTCATCTTTCCTATCTTGTAAAGTGGCTACCTCTGCCTCACATGGTTGGCGTGGGATCCTTATAGGCAGAGACCTATTACTAAAGCAGACAGGTTGGATAGTAGGATCAGGGACCTCAATCAATGCGTGGAACGACCCATGGCTATCCTTCTCAGAAGTTCTTAGACCCATGGGCCCTCCCCCTGAGCATCTGCAATCACTAAGAGTCTCGGATCTGCTCCTTGATGACTCCTCTAACTGGGACCACGCTAAGATAGACCGCTTCCTGCCGTTCCATAAAGAGCAAATTTTGAAGATTAAAATCAGTGGTGAGGGCACATAAGATTCACTCTAGTGGCTTAAAAATCCATCAGGCATCTACACATCACGCTCTGGATACCGAGTCATCACGGAAGAACTTCTCCCTTTACCTCCATTAGCCCCAGAGACAACGCTTGACTGGTTTGCTAATGTCTGGAACCTTAAGACCTCCCAAAAGATAAAAATCTTCATCTGGAACTCCCTACATGGTGCTCTACCAGTAGGAGAACAATTCGCAATCAGGCAAATCCCACTTCCTAATCAATGCCCAAGATGCAGAGCAGAGGAATCAATAACACATGTGCTCTTCACTTGCCCTTTTGCTACAAAAGTCTGGGATCTAGCACCATTTTCATACCTTTCCATGCCAATCTAGTGGAGAATACGCTCTCAGGACTTGAGGCCTCAAGGAAGATTCCATCTCTGCCCCCTGTAGGTTTAGCTGCAGGATCGCTCTCATCTTGGATCGTGTGGTCCATCTGGCTCTCCAGAAACCAACTTCTCTTCCAACGCAGAGACTTCACCCCAGAAGAAACTGTAACAAAAGCGATTACAGATGCCAGAGAATGGACTCTGGCGCAAAACCATCCTACCAACGTCTCCCCTGGTCAGCGGATGATCAACCTCGAACCAAACCCTAATCGACCGGCCCATTCCTCGATCTTCATAGATGCTGCTTGGAATCCTTCAACGGGTTGTGCAGGTTTCGGTTGGATTATTGATGATCCAGTAACACCATCCCAACATGCAGCGACCGAGACATTTGTCTCATCGCCCCTAATGGCGGAAGCCTTGGCTCTTCGACAAGCCATAATCTTCGCCCTCAACACTGGAATTCGATCGGCGGTGCTCCACTCGAACTCCCTCTCGCTTATCAAGATGATAAGAAGTAAAACTTTTGTCCTGGAGGTCTACGGCGGCCTCCACGACATCTTCTCGCTTTCTAATTTTTTTTCTTTCATTGAGTTTGTGTTTGTCCCTAGAGCTGCCAATGATAAGGCAGACTCTGTAGCCAAACAGGCTCTGTATGCACTAAACCACTTCTAAATTAAATCAATTTCGGTTTGCACAAAAAAAAAACTACAACTCTTCTCTTGAAATCAGAGTCCGTTTTCAAAGTGGGTCGCGCAAAAGTTTTAATTGTGACTTTGGGTCGGCCCAAGTGTTTATTTGAGTTTTGCATACCTAAGGGAGTGAGAAATAATTGATTACAATTTTGGCCTTTTGACCCAATAACTTTCAACTTCTGACCCACATAACTTAATTTTTTAACAATTAAAAAATGACCCTAACACTTTCGGACCCAACGAAAAGCAGGTCCGCACACGTGCGAGTCAGACCCCACCTTCCGCTGGATATTTTTTTTTTCTCAACCCGTCGGAGTTACTTTATGTGACTGGTTACCGGTTTTACCTGGGTAAATGTGGGACCTTTTCTTGCTTTTTCCCGCCAGAATTGTGTTGATATTTTGGTTATTATAATAATAATAAAGATTTGGGTCTGTTTAATCGTTAATGGTGAGACATAATAAAGACATGTGGATGATAAAGAGGAACCCTAATAGCTGAAGAGCTTTTGTGCCTCTGATTTCACCGAGATGCATCCACCAAATTTGAAATTGATGGACACTACTAATGGAGTTTGGAGCTGCGGTGAAAGTTCTTTTGGTAAAGGGAAGGAAATCAGTAACAGCATCAGCGAAGGTACAATATTTTATCCAGATTCTACATGAAATTGAGTTGAAATGTGTGTGTTATTGTCAGATAAAATTTAACGGGAACTTTATCTTCGAGTGTAGGTCTCTCTAAGTCGTACATTGTCGTAATTGCGGGAAGGTGGATAATGTATGACAATGGAGCTTGGGATTTCAAGATAGATAATGATAAAATGGGTAGAACAGTTGATTGCTCGAAAATCAAAGGCGTTGACGGGTTAAAAGAAAGTATTTATGCGGAGTATTGTCTGTTGGGAAGGGAAATTTTGGCTGAAATGTCCTATTGGCTTAATGATGGAGAGTGTGATATGGTTGGTGTAGGAGCTGCACCAGTTCAGATAACAGCCGACACTGATTACAAAATTTTCAGGGCTCTTCACCGAGCAGACAAATCAGTTAATGTCTTCGTCACATTTAGAGAGTTTGTCGGGGGTGAAATGATATTTCTAAGGTCGGAACGAGTAATTATGTCGCAAATTAATGCAGCTGACGGTGCTCCTGACAATGATGAAGCTCTACTACAGCTCGTTGAAGCAATTGAAGAATCTTTTGGAGTTAACACAAAGAATGGTAGGATGGGGGAAAATTCGAAGGATCAAGATAAATCCAGAGAACATTTTGATGCAGGATGTGGGATCTTGCTTCTGTGTTTCCGCGTCAACATAGCGTTAGCGAACATGAGAAGGAAAAGATTTGTGGAGGAAATTCGGCGGTGGATAATGGGAAAAATAAGGAAGCTAATGTTGAAGTAGGATGTGGAGTTAATCCGGGTTCAGATGATCTTCCTCAACAAAACTGTATTGTACAAGATAAGGAAAAGAGTTGTGGAGCAGATATGGCAGTGGACAATGAATAGTTTGGTTTGCGTGGAGCAGATATGGCGATCGACAGTGGAGAAAACAAGGGAGATGATATGGGAGAAGATGAAGACGACGATGGCGACTATGACTATAATTACTGGCATGAGTATTGTAGAAATGATTGCGTGACAGATGAAGAAGACGATTTCGAAGGAAGTCCACCAAAAAGAAGGGGTGGTGGACAGAGTGGAAGTAACCGATCTAGGCCGATGAGTGGTAGAGGCCAAGGATCTGGAAAACCAGCGTCTGGTAGAGGTCAACGAACAAGTGCTATGGGCGTGTCTAAAGCAACGAAAAAGGCTTGCATCCGGAGACGTTCCGAGGTGAACACCGATGAAGTAAGAGATATATATGCACTTCTAGAACAGTTGGGTTTGCGTACACCGAAGAAACATATACCAAAGAAGGCGTAGATGTTGTTCATTTAACTCTACCAAAACCTAACAACCAACACAATCGTGTTATTGAAGATGATGATGATTTTGTTGAAAATGTTCGCAGCGGTGACACCGGCAAAAGTGTTGATGTTGTACTGGTTACTCCACCAAAACAATATAACAAACACATCCGTGTGAGCGAAGACAATGATGAGGCAGTTGATCCTCCTATCACCGAGTGTACTGATGATGATTTTGTTGAAAGTGTTCGCAGCGGTGACACCGGGCAAAGTGTTGATGTTGTGCTGGTTACTCCACCAAAACATTATCACCGAGTGTACGGAAGGTCATGATGGAGTAGGGGCTGATGATGATTTTGTTGAAAGTGTTTGCAGTGGTGACACCGGCCAAAGTGTTGATGTTGTGCTGTTTACTCTACCAAAACAATATAACAAACACATCCGTGTGATCGAAGACGATGATGAGGCCGTTGATCCTCCTATCACCAAGTGTATGGAAGGTCATGATGGAGTAGGGGCTGATGATGAGTTTGTTGATCCTCGTAGGTGTACACCTCGAAAACAAAATTGTGTGATCGAAGATAGTGAAGAGTTTGTTGATCCTCCCATCACCCAGTCTACACAAGTTCAGGGTGGAGTATCATTCATGAGAGGTATACAAGTTTCGGAAATTTATGGATATAATGATGTAGATCATGTGTTTGATGAAATGAGGGGAAGCAGTTTCGAGCCGCCGGAGATCGAGTACACCAAGGAGGACTCAGATATATACGTTGGAAGGCTGTTTAAAGACAAAGCACAGTTCAAGTTGACAATGGCGATCTATGCATTAGCGAAGGTGTGCAGGTTTAAGCTGAGGCATTGCAAATGCTTCATCACGGCGAAATGCGTTGACAAACAATGTAGTTTGAGGGGAATGGCTAAGCTACTCGGTGATTCTCCTATTTATATGGTGAAAAAGGCAATTTTGGGACATGTATGCACTTCCGACGTTCGAGAATAGTACAAAAAAAAATGGTACATCAAAAGTGCTTGCAGCTCTTTTGCGGTCGAAATACGAAAGACTCCACTGTGGACCTCGTGCAATGGAACTTCCAGAAGTATTGCAAACAGAATTCAGCTATACATGCACATACTGGAAAGCATGGAAAGCGAAAGAACTAGCAATTGCGTCTGCACAAGGAACAGAAGAGAAGTCTGACAAGATGCTACCACAGTACTTCCACGTACTTAAATACGCAAATCCTTGAACAATCACCGATATTAAAACTGAAGTGGATAAAGAAGGAAAAACAAGGTTCAAGTATGCATTCCTATCGCTGAAGGCATGTATTGATGGGTGGAAGCATCTGCGGAAGGTCCGTGTGGTGGACGGCACCCACATGTTTGGGAAGTATAAAGGGGTTTTGCTTAGTGCCAGCGGGCAAGATGCAAAAAGCCACGTATTCCCTGTTGCTTTCGCAGTGGTGGATAGCGAGAACGGGGTTTTTTGGAAGTGGTTTTTCGAGAGGTTGTCAACTATTGTAGAAGATACCTGTGAATTAAGTATAATTTCCGATAGATGCGCCGTAATTTTTGCAGCTAAAGAGAAATGGTATCCACATGCACACCATGGTATTTGTCTTGTAAACCTTCAGGGAAATGTGTCTGACAAGTATAAAGGGCTGCAACAGAAGGATATGGTCGGCAGAGCAGGGGAAGCATTCAAGGTTTCAGAATTTAATAAGCTCTATGAGCTTATAAAGCTTACGGATTGGAGATGTTGAGATTATTTGGAGAAAATCGACCGCAAGTTGTGGACACGTTCACATTTCGAAGGGAAGAGGTATAACATGATGACTTCAAACATTGCCGAATCTTTGAATAATGCTCTGATTCCAGCGCGTGATAGTCCTATAATGGCCCTGCTAGAGTTTATTCGACGGATGCTGACTAGATGGTATGAGAGCAGACACTGCGAGATCAGTAAGATGAAGGGAAATATTCCAAAGGATATTGAAACAATACTGGTTGAACAGTTAGTTTTGTCTACGGGCCTTCTGGTTTTGCCATGTTTCACTTGGGAATTCGAAGTTACACACGCCCCAACTGGATTCGGTTTCACTGTTGATCTTGAAAAACGAACTTGCACGTGCCTAGAATTCCAGATGCTTGGGTTGCCATGCCGACACGCCATTGTTGCTGCTTCTTCTCGGAAAATGGAATATAGCCTGTTTGTTTCTGAATACCATTTGAAACAAACATGGGCTGAAACTGTAAATGGTATCATACTACCTATTCCAGATCCAAAAGATGTCTTTGTTCCCGCCGAAATACTAAAGGTCAAGCTTTATCCACCAATGACCAAAAGAACGAAGGGAAGGCCATGCATTAAAAGGAAACTTTCAGCCGGAGAGTTTCCGGTAAAACAGTTTGTTTACACCTTCACTAATATTTTAGAAAGGCATACTACACACATTCCAATAATATATACTTTTCTTTTATAGGAGGGGCCGAACAAAAAGAAGAAACCGAACAAGTGTTTTAGGTGTTTTAAGGAAGGGAACAAGAAGACTACATGCAAGGAACCAGTGCCCTGATCTCAATTACGAACTCGTTATTTTGTAACTTGGACCAACCCCTTATTGTTGATAAAAAAAAAGACCAACCCCTTATTTTGGATTTCTTGTTGTTTGTGGAATGATATAAGTTTCATTAAGTAGTAGTTCTTTATTTTCACTTAAAGCATTTTGCGTACTAAAACATGTGCATTTCTTTTGTGCATGAATTATATTGAATCACATTGTGTAGTAAGTTAAACGATAAACTCGTTAGGGAATAGTATTGAGAGGTTACGTTCTAGGGTTTTGATCTTTAGATTTTAGTGTTTAGGGTTTAGGGTTTAGGGTTTAGGGTTTAGTGGTTTAGGGTTTAGGGTATGGTGTTAGGGTTTAGGGTATGGTGTTAGGGTTTGGTACATTCGGTTTTGCGCATTGGGGTTTGGTGCATTGGGTTCATCGAGAAGACAATCTTCGCGTTCTTTGCAAACTTTTGCATAATCTGCTTACAGTTGCAAGTGTTGGTTTAATCCACAAGACACTCTTTCGAAAACACATCCCTCCATTTGTGTTGGTTCCTTACAGGTCCACTCCTTGTTAATACTACTTGTCTGTTAGAATATTTCTCTCTGTACTAGTTCTTAAAACACATCTCCCGATAATAGTAGGGTATCATCAGATATCTTCTCATAATGGCAGAATTCCCAATACTCAGCCTCCCGGCAGAGGTCTAGGCTTTAGTGGTGCAAAGCGTGGCACATAACTCATTTGCAGATCTTTATAGACTCTGCGATACCTGCAAGTCTATGCGTGTGTTGGCTGACGATGGTGGGGTTTATGCTGCGTTCGATTTGTTCAAATACCCTTGGTACGTCGGCATGAGAAATTTATTGTTGAGAAGATGCTTTGAGGAGGGAAACCCTAGTACTCTTTTCGTCAAGGGTGTATAGTATTTCTACAGGCTAGATCGTCACGTAGAGGGACTTGCTTGGATAAAGAGAGCAGCAGATGCAGGATTCGAGCGAGCGTCGTATACCTATGCAATGACAAGAAAAATATTCAGTGACGATGGGGAGTACTTGTCTCGATTTACAAGAGAATAAGTTCCTAAGATCGGAATGGTGGTTAGATCCTCTGAGGGGATATGGAATAGGGATCATAACGATGTGTTCCTCATGAAGAGGCACATGTTCATATCAACAGTCGTTCCGTTGTTCTACAGTTGCCCTTGTTCTCCTATTTTGCAACAGGATTGGGTTCTTTGGCACATTGAGCACAGCAAGGCTGAAGACATGTGCAACCGCTGCTTCTGGACAAAAGAGGTTGCTCTTTTTCTACGTGAAATTCAGCCATGTACCAGTTTTCCGGACTTTGATACTTGGCGGTAAGGGTTCGTCGTCGGTGATAATCTAGGTGTACACTCTTTAGACATATTGTGTACACTCTTTAGACATCTGGTGTACAATGTCTAAAAACTCGAAGGAGATACATTGTATTCAAATTTATGAGGTTTCAATATTTATAATCTAAGAACATCCTATCATATCTGCGTAGGTGATAAACTCGAAGGAGATTTATTGTATTCTTGGTGTCCACTTTTTTTATGAAGTTGGAGTATTTATTTTTAATACACGATTATAAGTTACGAATTTGAAAAAAAACATATAAATAGTAGATGATTTCCAATAATTATAAATGTCAATCGGTTACAGGGCTCATTTCTGATTTTATTAAATAACTCTTCTAATCAGATAAATGTGGGCGGTGGAAACACATTTTAACTTAACATCAAAAGGTGAGATTTTCATTAAATTCTGACATCCCCAATACACATCCATACTTAGCAATCATTTTGTTTAAACGTATAAGTCAACCACGCCATCAGTTACCGGCGAGGGATAATTAATAAAAGTTTTTATTAATTACGGCATTTAATTGTTTAAATGGTATCTCAGCCTTTAACCCTTTCATCTCCATCTCCGCAAACATTTCAAACAAATATTTATCTACGAGATAACTTAAGTTTTACGAATTCTAAACATGGTTTTAGACATCAACCAAGGATCCATGAGCGTAGCTGAATACGAGGAATTCTTCCTCGCTCATGAGATCGTGAGACAAAAAAAGAGCAGTATCTGATTCAACTCGCTCGTGATGGATTAAAGGAAGGTATCCGTGAGGGTTTAGAATCAACAAAGTTTGCAACGCTTGGAGCACTCTTTCAAGAAGTAGCCGAAGTGGAAGAGATTCTGAAGAACCATCGTCGACGACGTAAGAGGAGGAGTGTGATGATCGACCCGGAAGATGAGTACCCCTGGGACCAACCGGAAGAGTAATTACTAGTGTCAGAGAGTGAAGACGAAGAGAGTGACGACGACTGGCTGTATGAAGGAGATACGCGGGGTGAAGTTGATGAAGACGACATGAGTGACAATGCGCTGGTTTCTGGTGAGTTGATGATCTATGAGGACACCGACGAGGAAGGTGAACACGTCGCTGTTGAACAAACCCGTTCCGGCAGCGGCCCTAGCGAAGCAGGTGCTGGCTCCGCCGCATCAGGTGCTACATCTGGCTCGAACAGCACCGTCTTAGGAGACTCCATCGTAGGAGGCTCCGTCGCTGACTTAAGCGCCTCCGGAGTAGCCTCCGTCTCTGGCTCTAACTCAGCCGGATTTGGCTCCTTTGCTGATTCCTGTCCAACGAGCTCAACTATTTTGGACATGATTTCGTCAGGAAGATATTGAAGTTGTGGATTAGCCATATTTGTTTCAACTGTAGGGGTGCTTTGAGTTTTTTTGTTGTCCAATGAGTTTATTGAACATTAAAAAGCAAATTAAATAGAGGAACTAGTATTCGAAGTTGTGTGAATCTAATACAAAATTTATTGTTCCACCAGTATTTGAAACCTAACCCCGTCCCTCAAATAGTTAATGTCACGCTATATATTAGCTCAATAGTTACGCATATTTATATAAAACTTCCTTATAGTGTACGCATATTAAAATATAGTGTACGTATATTAAAATATAGTGTATGCATATTTAAATAAATATAGTACGCATATTTAAATAAAACTTCCTTATAGTGTACGCATATTTAATATAGTGTACGTATATAGTGTACACATATTTAAATAAATAAAGTATACGCATATTTAGATAAAACTTCCTTGTATTCAGAAAATATGGAAACTAAATAACGTACTTCATGTCGAATACAAATAACGCTTCCTTATACAATACTAATGAACCATACTACATAAACCAAAATACTACTGAAAATTATATCCCTTTCAGGCCGAAATACTAATAAAATAGAAAACCTTATCCGCTCCCGACATTGATACGACCTCTTCTTCCCCTTCGAGTTGAACTCTCCGCTTCGACCCCGTTAATCCACTGTGGATGTCCAATAAGGGGTTCATCACCTTTAAGAGCAGTAATCTCCCTCTGAAGAATGAGTGTCTGATAGTTAAGGTTGGGGAAAATAATTTTCTTGTCAGCGTCAGATTCACGAGCCATAACCACGACTTGGTCATAAACCAACCGACCAAAGTCTATCAGCTTGTTTCTGACTTGTCAGGGAACTTATACTTCTAGCAACTCAACCGTCACGTCAGTCATTCTAAAACCACTTAATGGCAGTTAGTTCGGCGAACCACCACGAAATCGGTCTTAATGAGCCTGCAATGATAAACATCGAAATACATTTGGGCCATACTTCTAACCAGTATCGGTTCAAACTAAAGGTAAGAGTAAAGGTAAGAGTAAAGGTAGTTTGGTTGAGAGTTAAGGTTAGAGTAATTGCTTAGGTGATATATTTCAATAAAAATGTACACAACTTCATTTATGGCTATCAAACTCTAACAGTATATGTAAAATACAATATGTGAATCATCTTTCTCCAATTTATTAGGGGTGTACGTGTCATCATTGGATGTGTACATTACATAATAAATTTGACATTAGTTGGTAAATGTTAAATTTAATTCCACGCTTACTTTCACCCTTTTTGTCATAGGAGGCTACGCAATATCAGAACTGCATTTACTGTTTGGGAGTGGGTGGTAAAATAACTTTTCTATTTAACTCAGACAACATTATCAACCTCCTAACAAAGCCATTTTTCACCGAATACGATGGCAGGTCAACTTCTTCGTAATCTTCTCGACGAAATTATTTGCAAAATAATTGGATTGGTTGGGGAGGATTCAATTTGACACCTTGGACTTTTCTTGCGTGCTGGGAAGCGCGGATATGCCCTTGTCCATGAACCCTCGGTCTTGCATACGTGTAATGTCACTCCTATACTTATAAACTTAGAAATCCGCTTAGGTGGAAAATTCCACGAGTTCTTTCTCAAGTGCGTTAGTACTGCAAATATAGACGCCGTCTACTACGAAGGTCTCTACGCAGCAACATTTTATGTGGAGCATGCCATCAAAGTCTTGGAACCAAACGTCCCAACGCACACATTGTCAACGTTGGCCATCGGTGTTTTCAACGTTTGTCTTGGTAAAGATAAAGAAGCTAGTAAAGTTTTTCTGGAGTTCGCTGCAATTCATGACGACCTTACGTCAGATGCCATATTGGAACTGGCCGATGAGCTTGAGTGGAGATTGACTCTATTCCTGGCGCCACATTTAAACAGCTACGCTCTAACCTTCAAATTTCCTGATGATGAGGTCATCAAATCGCCAAAGTGCCTCTATTGCCATGATTACACAATGAACCTTGAAGGTTCCTGCAAAAACTGCATGCTTTTTTGGATCTGTTCCAATATTGCTCACATGCTCTAAAATCTCCCTTCGCTATGTTTTCTTGTTTTCTTTTTTAACACCGGCTATGGTTATGTTGGTTTATCTATTTTCTTAACAAATCCCAGTGCATTAACCAAGTGGTGCACATAATATTTAGTATTTATGTACATGGATGCTGGTGTCCGTGGATGTGGTGTACACGATTATCCACATAAACATGTATTCAGTATTCAAGTACATAAACAACTGTCATCAACTATATTGTGGGTTATCTATTTTCTATACAAAGCGCAGCGCATTAATTGGTGTACCTAACGACGTGTGTAGACCATTTAAAGGGTATATTACGACTGTTGTACATGTATATAAGTGTATATGAGGACTGGTGTACATGGATATACGCGTCCATGAATAGTAGTGTACAACAATTAAAGTGGACATGACCACTGGTGTTCATGGATATTGGTGTACATGACCACTAGTGTACACATATATTGGACAACATGGCTAAGGTTGTACATCGTAATAAGTGTCTATTACAACCGGTGTACATGGATCGATATATGTACATGACTATTGGTGTACATTGAGGGCTTGTGTACGTGATCAAAAAGTGTACATGACTTCAATTAACAATAACTTCAAACACTCCTTAATTTAACAACAATCTGAAGCACGAAAATTACAACGACATAACTGACAAACACACTAAACCTTGAAGTTAAAACCAATGATCCCTCCCAAAACAACAAAAAATCTAACCGACGATGCCACCAACACATTACAAAGCACCGAACTCCTCTCAGTAAGTACCAACACTGCTCTCTTCAAAGCTTCACATTCTTCACTTTTGTCATTCAGCTGTTCAACAAGATCATTCGAAATTTGGACATGCGAGTTCTGGTGTGGCTGTTTACTTACTTGGTTCCTCAGCTTGGAGATCTCCTCTTTTTGCTCATTAATTATATCCCTCGCTTCAAGTAAAGAAAGGTGTTGCCATCCATGTGGTGGTTCCAGATCAAACCACTGAAAGAAATCGCACTTAACATAGTCCCGACCAACTCGCCGACCTCTGCAACTAAGGAATCTCCGCCCGGGGTTTTTACGCGTCCACACCCTCACAGGATTCGCCGTAAGGTTAGAGTCGCAACGTATCCCATGCTTGGTTAAGGATGACGAAATGATACTCTCGGAGTTCGCAGCCACAAAATTTCCACTCTCTGACATTTTCTCCAATAACTATGAAGATCTCTTAATTTTCAATCTCCCGAACCCTAGATCCCCTTTTAATCGATTTACTCATTTGTGGGGATTAAATAGACGAACCGACTAATGAGACCAATTTAACACGATTTATAGTTAAAGATATATAATAATTTTAAAATTTGAAACTAAAAAAAAAACAAATAAATAATTTTCAAATTAACATAATGTAATTCTAATAAAAGACACTGTGTTTGACATATCTCCCGAAACCGTTAATCCCCTTTTACATTTGAAATTTACTCATTCCTGGAGATTAAATAAACAAACTGATTCAAGGGCCCGTATTGGAATCTTCACTGGAATCAGAATCGGACTTGTGGTGCTTCTCTAGGTATTACTGATAGTCTTTAAGATCAACCTTACTGTCCGACTCATCATCACTCTCTTCGACCGGATCCGGAAGAGACCACTCACTTTCGGTATCAGCAGAAGTCTCATTTTCTTGTTCAACATCATGGTCTTCGTCTTCTCGGTCGTCGTTATGATTCTTTTCGGTTCTAGCCTTCTTCTTCGGCCGCCTTCCCGATTCGTCTGATCCGGAATCATCGGATTCTGTGTCAGAGCCATTACTGTCACAAGGGCTTTCACCTTCTTCAACATCCAAAGCTGCCTGCATAATTTCATCTATGGTCGAAAAGACTGTTGTTCCGATCCCTGACCGTATGTCCTCTCGTAAGCCATCTCGATACATCTTTATCAATGTAGCTTCGTCGTGTTTGTCAAGCAAAACCCCTCCCAGAAACTTTGTATTATATTCTCGCACAGAAGTGTCTCCTTGATTCATTTTGCCAACGAAAACGTTGGTCCGGTCTAATTTTGTTAAAGGCATCAATTTGCATCATTTTAATGTTGTCAAGCGACCATTGGGAACCGAGAAGGCATCGTTAGGCGGCGTTTCGTTTATGAACACTGTAATAATGAAATTGTTTAACTGTTCGAGCATGATATTTGAAGAAAGGTGACCGTTTATAACTTAGAGAGCTAATTAAAGTAAGCTGTTTGATCTCATCACACATTCTAATAATCTCATCATCCATCATGACATCATTTAAATTATTTTAATCAAACATAACAGAACACATTAATTAAACACCGGGGACACATAACTAAACATCGAACATAACATCGAACAGAACAAAAAACATTAATTGAAACATAACAGATTATTTATAAAGAGCACAACACCAGGGACACTTAACAGATTCCTTGAGCAGGTTTATCTCTTCACACATTTCCTTAATCTCATCCTCCATCTTCATTCGGCTCTTCGTCTGGTCAACAACTTCCTCCTTCAACTCTTCCAACTCTTCTTCAATAGCATTGAAACAACGATGTCGAATGTGGAACCCATCATCCTGAAGAATAAATATTTGGATTGGGTGGTTAGTGAAACTAGTAAATGCATATAAGATTATGAACTTCGTAATATCACCTCAAACTCTTTGCATTCGTAGTAACTCATTCCTTGCTCGTCGGTTCCCAATCTGATAGGTCCACCGCAGGTACACTTTTTCGGTATTTTATGGTGAGCATAGAGAATACACTCACGCCAATCCGCATCCCTTCTGTGTTGCTTCATATCTGCGTAGTAAGGATCCGTCATTATAATTTGCGAAGGGGCTTTTGAATATACCTTATGGTGTTTGTTGAGAATAGAAAGCATCATCGTTCATTCTCTTTAAATAGGGAAACAAAGTCGACTTTTCTAAATCCTAACGGTAATATTGGTTATCAATCTCTCCCAACGGCTAGATATGTTTTGAATATCACCTAACGGCTCTATTTGTTTTGAATATCACCTACACTATTTAAAATTACATGTGCCAACTGTTATTGCCACATATCACTCCTAAAGACTATTCTCCTTATAAATCTCATTTCTTTTCCTTGTAAATCTCCTTAAATCTAATTTCATTTCCTTATTTCTCTAATTTCATTCAACATGTGTACATCTACACAGAACGCATGTACACCTAAGACAATTCTCCTTAAAAATCTTATTCCATTTCCTTATTTCTCTAATTTCATTCAACAGGAGTACATCTACACCTAACACCTAAAGCCTGTACACCATTCAACAGGTATACATTTTAATATTCGAGTATTTCTCTAATTTCATTTTATTATTTCTGTAACTGCGTTATTTTAAAATTAAAAGATCTTGCAGTTGAATTATTATTGCATGTGCAGCTGCATTTGATTGGTGTACGCATGTTATTTTACATACGGTCTAGAACTCAAAATAGTAAACAGCAATACAAGATTATAATAACACACCTTGAGTTCATTGGTTAACTAGGCAAACACAGCCAACGAAACATTAAGTCCAGACACCATTATAACAACACACCTTAAGTGATCATGCATGCGGAAAACGTTTTGGAAAACTGACAGGTGAAAGAGAGAAACTTCTACTTCATTAAGCCCTCGTTTGCAACTCTAAAATCGCCAACGAATTCTTCGTAGCAGTTCATTGCATACTTCTCTCGAAATCTGTCAACAATTTTGTCCGTAATCAGACTCATCTCCTCCTTGCCATCACCATAGGAATGCATCTCAATGAACTTAGCTGCACATGTCCCGCAGTCGCCAGTCTTTCTGTTGTGATAGATCCCTACAAGGCGACTCCACGAGTAATATCGCTGTCCTTCCTTCATGTGGTGAATAGTATACCCCACGTACTGTTCCAATATATATGGTAAGGAGCTAAGCAGCGGAGCCATGTGTGCATCGACTTCTTCTATAGTTCCACTGTGCGGGATGTAAGAATCAAGGATCGTCACTTTCTCGGTGAGCAAGTTAATACATAGACCCACCCAATGATCTGCACCCCACATCATTGGAGCGTACTGTTGAGATGAGATCAATATATGGGAAGAGAAAGACATGAGGAGTTGAGTATGATGAAGAGGCCGTACATGGCGTAGTAATACTAGTTACCCGAGTAACTTCCAAAGGTTAAACCAAAGTTACCCTAGTTATCCTAGTATACTAGTTATACTAGTTACCCGAGTAACTTTGGATGAAGAAGAGAAGCCGTATTCCCTTTGCTAAGGCATCAGACCGTTGCAAGGGAAGAGGAGGCGCGTGTGACAGGCTGGAGAAGAGCTGGATAAAGCAAAAGGAGCTTTATGCACAAGGAAGAAGCTCACTGGATGGTTTGAATTAAAGCAAACCTTATCTCTTGTAATAGTGCCTCTTTATGAAATCCTCATCCTAGTGTTGCCTCCTCATATATATTGTAAACTCTTATCAGATTAATAATTAAGAATTTTGAGATTATCTCTCTAGACTCTCTCTCTTGTTCATGATGATTCTTAAATACTCTTAAACATGATTACTACCTAATCTCTCTACAAATCTTCCATTAATCTTCTCTAATCTACCTTTAATCTCTCAATACCTACTCTATTCTCTAAAATCATATGGTATCAGAGCAAGGTTGGCTTTGGTATTGAGAAACCTCGTTCCATTTCTTTCTTTCTCTAGCTCTTGTGTTCTTGTGTTCTTGCTCTTGTGTTCTTGAGTCTTCCGTGAAGCTGTGTGATAAAGTTGAGTCATGTGGTGCTGTGCTTTGAGTTCGTGTGTTCTTGAAGTCTGGTACTATGTGTTCTTCAGCTGAGTTGCCAGTTTTAAGCTTTCTGGTCATTTCTGGGTCAAGCAAGAGAAGATGGAGGGAAACAACTTCAGCAAGCTAGTTACTGTCCCGGTTGCGTTGAAAGGTGGTTCAAACTACCTCTTGTGGTCTTGATTGGTGAAGACTGCTATTGGAAGGCTAGGGCTGTGGAACCACATCACTGATGATGGTCCGAAGCCAGTGGCCAAAGAAACTGAAGAAGATGAAGAGGAAAAGACTCTCACCAAAGCTGAAGCAAAGAAGTGGGTGCAAGAAGACTTGATGGTGTTCTCCGTGCTGCAAGGATCTCTTGATGTCCCTCTTCTTGAAGCTTACAGCTACTGTGAGACTCCCAAACACTTGTGGGAGACCCTCTTAAAGACGTTTGGAAACGTCTCCAACATCAGCCGTGTGTTTGAGCTGAAGAGAACCATTAACTCCATGAAGCAAGATGGAGGAGAGCTCACCAAACACATGTGAAAGTTTGGATCATTATGGTCTGAACTTGAAAGTCTAAGACCTAGCACCACTGATCAAGCAGCTCTTATGGAAAGAAGAGAACAAGATCAAGTGTTTGGGTTGTTGATAACATTGGATCCTTGCTACAAGGATGTCATCAAACACATCTTGAGATCGCCTAACCTACCATCCATGGAGGAAGTATGCGCACAACTTCAGAAGGAGGAGGAATCTCTTGGCCTGTTTGGAGGCAAGGGTGAGCTCACTATGGCGCATCAAGCTGAAGGAATGCAAGCAAACAAGGCGGCATACAGAGGCTCATGAAGGAAGTATGAAAAGTATGAGGGAAGCTGTGAGCATTGCAAGAGGACCAGTCACAAGAAGAGTGAGTGTTGGATCTTACATCCTCACCTCAGGCCACGCGAGTTCAACAAGGATAGGGAAGCAAAGGCTCATCTTTCTGCTGAAGCAAATGGTGCTGGTTCATCCGGAGCTAGCTCAAGCGCTAAGGTGGGTGAAAGTGAAGGTAGAGCCTTGGCATCTCATCAACTAATTGGAAAGGGTATGGATCAGGAGGTATTCAAGAGAGCTGACCTTGAAGCCTTCTTCAAAGCTTTTAAGGAGTCAGGTAACACTCTCGGAAACACCCTTGGATACTCATATGCTGCTCATACATTGCCTAGTACTACTGATAAGTTACTAGACATTTTTAAAAGCTCTTACACTGCTGCTAGTAATCCTAGTAATACTGATAAGTTACTAGACATGTTTAAAAGCGCTTACACTGCTACTAGTGAGCCGAGTATAACTAGTAAGATGTTAGGATTACTAGGAAACCTGATAAAACAAAATGAACCATCAAGGACTGAGATTACTAGAAACATGCATAAACCTTTGATCATTGATTCTGGTGCATCTCATCATATGATTAGTGATAATAACCTGATTAAAGACATAGAACCGGCTCATGGACATGTTATGATTGCTAATGGAGATAGAATTCCTATTAGAGGAATTGGTAAACTGAAATTGTTTAATAAGGACTCTAAAGCATTTTTCATGCCTGAGTTTACTTCTAATCTTTTATCTGTCAAAAGATGCACCACTGATCTTCAATGTAATGTTATCTTTAGTCCTGATGATGTTAAGTTTCAGGATATTAAGAGCAGTAAGTTGATTGCGCAAGGAGCAACCAAAAGAGACCTTTATATGCTTGAAGATCTTAGTCTCATCTCTAGTTCTTGCTTCTCATTTAGTTCTGTCTCTTCCTTAAGTAAAGATGCATTGTGGCATGCTAGACTTGGACATCCACATGTTAGGGCTTTAAGAATTATGTTACCAGGTGTCATGTTTAAAAATAATGTTTGTGAGGCATGTATTTTGGGCAAACATTGTAGGACTGTGTTTCAAAGATCATCCACTATTTATGAGAATTGCTTTGATTTGATTCACTCTGATGTTTGGACTGCACCTTGTTTATCTAGGGATGATTATAAGTATTATGTCACATTCATTGATGAAAAATCCAAATACACCTGGTTAACACTCATTAAAACAAAAGATAGGGTTCTTGATGCATTTAAAAAATTTCAAAGCTATGTTACTAACCATTATCATGCCAAGATTAAGATTTTCAGGTCAGATAATGGTGGTGAATACATAGGCCACACATTCAAAGATCACCTAGCTCAACATGGGATTCTACATCAGACTAAGCTATCCTTACACTCCACAACAGAATGGAGTTGCTGAAAGGAAGAACATACACCTCTTGGAAGTGGCCCGTTCAATGATGTTCCACAAGAGTGTCCCTAAGAGATTTTGGAGTGATGTTGTGATGACTGCTTGCTATCTGATCAACAGGATACCAACCAGAATCCTAGAGGATCAGTCTCCATTTGAGATACTCAACAAGAGTCGACCAGTTCTGGATCACTTGACGACATTTGGGTGTGTGTGCTATGTACTGGTGCCAGGAGAGATGAGAAACAAACTTGAAGCAAAGAGCACCATGGCTATGCTTATTGGATATTCCACATCTCAAAAGGGATACAAGTGCTTTGATCCCACTGCTAGAAGAGTCTTGGTGTCTAGGGATGTGAAGTTCATGGAAGATAAATGGTATTATGAAGAGAAGAATTGGGAGGATCTTGAAGAGCTTTCTCAACCATCAGATAGAGCTGTTAGTTTGAGAAACATACTAGAAAAACTCGGTATTGGCGTGTCCCAGGATCAGAGCAGGCGTGAAGAGCCTACTCAAGTGGCCGCTGAAGAACCATCCCACTTTGAACATGAGGGGGGGGGGAAGTGAATCTGAAGCTGAATGGTTAAAAGATCAAGGCTCAGAAGAAGCTGGAGGTCTAGAAGATCAAGTCTTAGATTCTCCTATCCAAAGTGGAGATGAATCAGTAAGAGAAGTTCAGAATGAAGGTCATGAAGCTGGAGAAGAAATCCAGATACAAGAAGAAGCTGTTGAGGAACAAGTAGAAGTTCCTTTGAGAAGAAGAACACGGGTAAGGAGGGATGCTTCCGAGTGGGCAAACACGAGAAACTGGGTAAACACGAGAGTGTACTACAATGCCCAGGCTGTGGAGTATCCTTCCCAAGCTGTGTGCTAATTTGCTGAGTTTCCGGAAAAGCACTACTCCTTTATGGTAAGCTTAGATGAAAGCTATGTGCCAAGAAGCTATGAAGAAGCAATGCTGATTCAAGAGTGGAGGGATTCAGTCAATGATGAGGCTGATGCCATGATTATGGAGCATTTAGAAGCTTAAAAGAGATTTCATCCGATCTGACCATTAGAGGTCGATACGAAGAAGAAGAAAACGATCGATGTACATCCTGTACCATCGATCGATGTCGAGACGCGAGATGCGCGACTTGGTTCCAGCCGACTTTAAACCCAAAGCTTCACCAAATTACAAGATTACCCCTGACGAGTTTTTAACCTAATAGTTATATACTTGCCTAAGTGTTAGGAGGCAAGAGGAGAGCTTTTAGCCACCATTGTATTCTTACTTTCAGGAAGAGAGAGAGAGAGAGTTTTAGGAGAGAAAATCATAGAGAGATTTGTGATTGGAACTCCATTGATTCATCTATTCTATTCTATGCAGTTTTTATCTATATTTTGTGTCATGAATTGCTTAGCTATGTCTGAGTAGTTTACTTGTTAGAGGGACTAGCCCCAACTATAGAATTTCTGAATTGTGATATTCATTGATTGATTGTTCTTAATGCTTGTTTTAGCCTTGCTAACTAGAACATGAACCTAGGAATTTGCATGAGTCAAGCATCCTTGATCATCCTGTCCTGAATCTAATCTGTCATGCTAGGACTGCTAGAGAGAGCTAACCGCTGATCTAGGAGACTAGTGAGCATTATCAACCCGTGCCTAGGGCTTAGCTAGAAGCATCGATCGATATTGTCTTCTGACAATCGATCGATATTTGCGAAAGATGTATCGATCGATATCCATATAGGATCATCAATCAACACTTTCTTGTGATCAAAAGACGACCGCTGAGATCCAAGATCTAGTTAGTTAACCAGTGAAACATTGCCATCGCTGATCACTATGATTAAGGAGTTGAGCTCTAATATATCATGCATGCAACTGTTAGGCATCTATAGGATTATAATCTCCAACACCTGAACAGAAACCATGCATCTAATATCTTCCAATAAAGTTACACCCCCAATCATCTTGTTAGTCGAGCAATAGACTTGCTCAATTAGGATTGCTATTTACTTTTAAACCCATAAAACAACAAACACCTAGAATTAATAACTTGACTAGATTTAATAGGTTCCCTAACTCCTTGTGGATTCGATCCCTAAGTACTGCAACTAAACCTCTTATTTGAGAGAGTAATTCACTCCTTAGGGTAATTTGAGTGGTATCAGGTGGTGACACATAAGACTGAGGCCGAACTAATAAAATATTCGAATACAATGTGAGCTCAGTGCCTGATTTTTCTGGTTGCAGACAATCCACAGCAGCGTTGGGTGTACGCATACCCTGTAAGAAAACCGTATACCACTTATAAAAGTGTACACCAATTACAAACCAACCTAATAACAAAACAAGAGTCACAGACTTAACCTCATCGGCGATATTTTCATCGAATGGTAGACTACGAGTGTTGTGATACTCGTTTTCAAAACATTTCTCCCTCTCAAATAGCGCTGGGGTGTCTCCTTTGGTTGCATGAAAAAAGCGGTCGGGTCAGAACATATAAAATATCAGAATATGTTCAACTTAGTTCATGATCACTTGGGTGTACCACTTCAGATGTGTCGTTGCCGTCTCCGGAGCGAAGTGCATAAGAATGTTTTTTCCTTCCTGGACTACTAGCCGTCGGTTTTTTTTTTTTTTGCCATACGGATTAGCGACCGTGTTCGTTTCCCACCACTGAACTGGAACTTAGACGGTCCATGATTATCCTCGTTCGCCTTCCTCTTCCGGCACTTGTTGATGGTAGCCTCCGGCACCCAGAAGCGCCTACATATATTTTTCTCCATTTCACATAACTGGTGCTTAAACTCAGTCGACAGCTTTTTCAACTGCTCAGCAAACCACAGCTTCAAATCTTCGTGTGTACACCCGCCTGTTTGAGGAGGTCCCTCTGGTCCGCCATCTCCCGATGATGATTCGTCATTGCAAATAACAACCACAGGTTTGCGTGGACGTAAATTCCGGCGGTGGACGGTTCCACCACCAGGTTTCTCGTCCTTAAGCACACGTCCACCGGTTTTTTTCCTCTATCTTAGGGGCAAATGACCTGTCTCCACCTGGGAAATCTTCAGGTTTAAATATTTCTCCACTACGCATCATCTCAACCAAACGAGTTACTCGGTCATCTTCAACCTCCTTCAACCACATATGTTTTTCTCTTTCAGGAATCAGGTCCAGGTGTACGGATAACTATTGACAAAAATAATAATTATTTTAATAAAATTGCAAAAGGACAATGAACCTAATAAATCTATTTTCTACTATCAAGGGAGAATGAACTTACAGTTGCATCTGCTTTGACGACAAGAATGTCCTGTACACTGAGGATAGTAACAGTATCTTTGCAAGCTGTAGGGTCCTCCAAGAAAGTTGCAGAATCTTACACAACACCTGAGGCAAAGTTTCAAAATCGAACAACTAGAGAGCTAGTGGAAAGCCATAGCAAGCTGTTGTCTGTTGAGATAACCGGACCCGCATTGCTTGCACTGGGTCTTTTATAACTTTACTGACTGGGGGAGGTAAAAAACAAGGTAAGGTCGCCAAGAACGATTCTCTACCCCATGGATACGCCAAGAAGCTTTCAATGTCGCCGAGCATCTCGACATACCTCGGGGTGATTTGAGGGTTTTGTTATTGCAACACACAACCCCGTCCACCAAGGCTATTAGAGCCAAAGGAACACATTTCCATCCAGCTAGGAATGGATTCCGCAGCATCTCAAGAACGTGACTCACGGTAACGGTACCCAGTGTTGTATCAAATATCTTGTTCCACATTGTAGAACCTGGGACTTCGTCAGCCTCAGAATCTCCAACATCGAATGATCCGCAGTTTAAACCAGTGACGGCGTGGATGTCATCGAGCGAGAAGCGTAGAGGATGACGACCGAAGGTGAACCAAAGTTCAAATTTGCAGATCATAATAAGCTGACGGCAGAGGAGACTACCAATGAGCTTTGTAGAGTTCTGGCAGCGGACGACATGCAGCTGAAAAAGCTTGCCAAACTGAGAGTGGAGCAAAATGCCCATGTCGGGCAAACCTTGAAGACAATCCGCCACAGCACCGATTACGTTTGCCTTCGAGTAAATGTTCAGACGCAAAGCAGTTGGGTAAGAATTCACAGCAAAAAGTTTCGAAGGAAATTACGACGCCGAAGAACCGACGCCCCCCCCCCCCCCCTTGGGGCTCTACTGGCTAAGATCCCTCTGCGGTCGAGTCCATCAACGATCCCGCTTCACCCGCGTCGGAGTCAGAAACTAAAAAAACAGAAAAAGATAAATAAAAAAGATGAGAAAAGAAAAATTAAGACAAAAACTTTACAAAAACTTTATTCTACCCATAATCGAGACTGACATGCAAGGAACCGGCGGCATACTTGAAAAAAAATCAATAAAGGAGCAGACGAGCCTGGGTACCGTTGATCTTTCGTAGGTGGGGGTGTTTCTGTTTTTCGCTCCTCGATCTGGTAGGCCGCCGCACCAACTTCTCTGTTTTCTCCGCTTCCAACACCATACCCGTATAATATAAGACGATTTGCCGCTCTCCGAGCTGAAACAGAGCTCACAGCCGCGAAAGAGCTCTGGGGATTTAGAAATTCCACGACTAACCGCTGCAGCGAGGAGAGAGGTGTGAGAGCGAGAGATAGAGAGAGAGAGAGACAGAGATAGAGAGAGAGAGAGAGATATAGAGAGAGAGAGATATAGAGAGAGAGACAGTAAAGGTGTTTAATCACCGCGGTGGTTTACCGCCAATAACAGGTCAGTCAGTAAAGACGACGAAGTTAATGGGTCGACGGTGTTGGGAATCGAGACAGTCTCTCACGTGCAAGGATTCAATGGCGTTTTTGTGATTACAGTGGTTGACCAGGGTGTTCGGCGTATTTTACACGTAACTTGCACAGGCTCGCAAATCGCCGCGACCCATTACACAAATCGCCGCGACCCATTACACAAATAAAAACTTAACGTGACTCGAAACCTAAATTGATAACTCGGCTGCAACCCACTTTCCCAATTTTTTCCTTGAAATCATCATCAACGATAACTTTACTTTTTATTCTGTGTAAAAAACAGCAAACATAGTCATACGATTTTTCTGGGTTTGACCTATAAAGATGCCAAAGTTAAGAAATTTTATGCTCTTGGGTAAGTATTTCTTTCTATTGAATTGTCATTTTTTAAGATTTCAATTAACACTCTTCCCAAATTCGCAGATAAGATTGGTGACGATCATGATCCCACTAGTTCCCGAGTCCATTCATTTTTGCAAATCATGTTTTTAACATGTGTTCTCTTTTTACCTTAGGTATTGTTTATTGTTTTATTGTGAATTTGGTTTGGTTAATATGTTTAATTGGAGAAAATAATAATATTGTGTTTAATTGCTAATATATAATTTTTTTAAATGTGTATGCTTTTACTTTTTTAAAAATATGTAAAACTATTTAATCATTTTGATAAATATTTTCATATTTTATAAATATCTTAATATTTTTATAAATATTTTATTCAATCATAAAAAAATTATATTATATTTTAAGAAAAATGTATATTTTACATCACTCATATCTTTTCAAATCTTAATATATTTTTTACTAACATTTGTATTAAGAAAATTAATGTGCTCCTGCATAGCATGGGCCATAATACTAATTTTTTATACATCTCACCCTCTCTACATTTTTTTTTTCAAATACCCTTTCTACATAAGTTTAATAAATTTACACTACACAAAAGTCAAAAAGCAAATGATAGTTTATTATAATAACAGCTTAAGCATTTTAAGAAGAGAAACACAACCGAATAATGAGACATGAAATAAAAATTGATTACCTATTGAATACAAATAAATAAAAAAGATAACATGTTTATAACAAACAATATCTTATAAGCTCTTTTGAAAAACCAATATTTTGGAGGTGATTGGTTGGGCTTTATTTCCTTACTTTAGCTTTATTTACTTTTAAATCACTAAACTTTATCAATCGTGTTGTAACTCTATTTTTAATAGTTAAAACCTAAATCAAGTTTCTATAAACTTTTACCAATCATGCTTTACCTTTATTTTTAAAGTTACAGCAAAAAAAACTAAAGCAAAATTTTTTTTAATGTATTTTAGGTAAAAAACCTAAAGTTTTCTTTTATAGGCTGTAGAATCTGTGAAATAAAAAAATTATCTATAATATCAAATAAATTAGATAATCATAATTAAAAACATCTATAAATATTTAGGTGATGATTGGTTCGACTGTGGCTGTAAAATTTTAAATGTAAAAGTTTAGCTGTAGATAAATTGGTTGTAGCTGTAAAATTGTTACTGTAGATTATTTTTGCAGAAACTTTTGCTGTAGTTAAATTTGTTGTAGCTGTAAGCTATAGGCTGCAGATATTTTAAAATAAAAGATGTGAAATATGTGATGTATATATAAAATAATTATTATTTTTATGACTTAAAATAATTTATATTAATATTTTTTAAAATTATCAAAGTATACTGTTATTTAAAATGTGATATGTAAATAATATTTATTATTTAAAATATTTCAATAATTTAAAAGCACCCAAAATTAGAGTAAAATATTTATAGATTTTTTTTTATTATGATTATCTTATTTATTTGATATTATAGATATTTTTTTTATTCTATAGTTTCTACAGCTTATAAATGAAAGATGTAGGTTTTTTTAACTAAAATACATTAGAAAAATGTTTGCATTATTTATTTTGCTGTACCTTTAAAAATAAAGCTAAAGCATGATTGGTAAAAATTAATAGAAATTTGTTGTACGCTTTAACTTTGAAAAGTAAAGGTAAAGCATGATTGGTAAAGTTTAATGATTTAAAAAAATAAAGCTAAAGTAGGTAGATAAAGCTCAACCAATCACCCCCTTAATTCAATTTTGAGTGTTGTAAAAATTACTGAAATATTTTAAATAAAATATATATTATTTACATATCACATTTTAAATAACAATAAACTTTGAGAATTTATAAAAAAAATATTAATATAAATTATTTAATTGATAAAAATAACTATTTTATATATACATCACAGATTTCACATATTTTATTTTAAAAATATCTAAAGTCTATAATTTACAGCTACAACAAATTTAACTACATCAAAAGTCTCTGCAAAAAAAAAATCTACAATAACAACTTTACAGCTACACCCAATTTACATACAGCTAAACTTTTACATCTAAATTTTTAGAGCCACAATTGAACCAATCATCACCAAATTATAAGTTAAATCACAACCGCTCATATATGAAGTATATATATTACATTTAATTTGCAGCAAAAAAAACATTACGAAGTCAAAAAGGACACATGAAAAATAACAGAAACAAAGCAAAGTTATCATAACAGAAAACATAAAACTACCCTTTTTGGCAAACATAAAACTAACTAATATAGCAACAAAAATTATAATTAGTAACTAAAACCACAATCTATATAAGGTTGTTACCCCCAATAGTTAATTAAAAAGTAATTCTATATTTCACAATAAAATGTACTCCCTCTATTCGGTGAATGTATATGTTTTGGAAATTTATTTTTGTATAGTTTCTATAAATCATTTTTTAGTTAATAATAAAAGATAATTAAACTACAAAAATAATTAATCCTATCTAAAATCGATACATCACATCCTGCGCGTACGCATAGCGCGGACCTACCCTAGTTTTAAAATATATTTAAGTATAAATACTATACTGATGCAAAATTAATAAAATGTGAATTTTACTCAAAACGAGATATGCAATATGTTACAATTTAACAAAGTTACTAAGGGCATCTCCAACCATGACACCAAATTTGGTTTTGAAATAACTCCAAATTGGTGTTTTGATGTCATTATTGTTTTTGCCATCTCCAACCAAAACACCAAATATTACACCAAAAATGATATTATATATTATTTAATATTTTTAGTTTTAATAATTTTTATATTTTTATTATTTTGTAATTGATAAATAATTATTTTATCACACTTAGATATTATGGTTGTTAAATTTGTATAATTTTATGTTTATAAATTATTTAAATTTATTATTTTTTCTTAACAAAATTATACTTTTATGTATTTATTTTATATTAAAAATTATATTAAAAATTACAAACAATTAATTATGAAAATACATAAAAATAATATATTTATTTTATGTTTTGAGTCTTTATTTCAAATTAATATGCATTTTAATCTTATCACCTTATATTATAAATTTCTATATTTGATAAAATACTAATTAAAATTTATATTATTAAAATAAATATAAAAGTTCAATGAAATTTATCTTTTTACAATATAAAATAAATAATAATAATATTTTAGTAATTTTTATTTGAAAAAGAAAAAAATTAATCATGTTAAAATAATTTAAAAATACAAATAATGCATCATATTTCTGTTTAATTACAAATTTGAACTAATTAATAATAATTAAACTATATTATTAAATGAAAATAATAGTATATATATATATATATATATTAAATAGTTGGTGTAACACTATTCACTCTACACCAAATTTGGTGAAATTGTATAATTTTTAGTGTCCCATTGGAGATGAAACTACAACAAATTTGATGTTTTGGTGTCCCATTGGAGTTGGTCTAAGAAAAAAAATGAATCTAGATCATTTAAAATAAAACAAACATATCAAGAGATACACCGTCAAAATACAAAAAAATAGCCCCATTCAAGTTATCTCAAAAACCTGAAATTTATTTAACCTCAACGAAATTGAAACTCAGCATCATAATCAAGGAGAAATTTTATGTTTATCACTTTCATGGTACTACTTTTCATCTTTGCCACCACCAAAAGGACATTTTCAAAAATATTTTCTTTATTAAGTGACAAAAGACTCTTATACCCTTGTTATCTATATATATAATAAATTATTATTTAAATAAAAAAATTATGTTTTCGAATTATACTTTTTCAAATTCGAACTTTTTTATAATTTTTTTTTTGAATTTTTTAATATTTTTATATATTTTTTTAATTTCTTATGAAAATCGAAAATTATGTTTGAAACTATTTAATAAATTTTTTTTATATTTTTTAAGTATTTATTTATATATTTATTAGAATCATAAATTTCAAATTCCAAAAACCCTACCCCACCCTTCAACTCTAGACCCTAAGTCTAGATTAGTTACTTTAGAGGTAGAAGTGTCTTTTATCCTGCATTAAAGTGATGGTAAAAGTGATTAGTGTAAACATGAAAAATAGTACTATGAATGTGGTATTTGTGGCAATTTTCCCGTAATCAAATAGCTTCAAGAGAAAAATGATAAAATAATGAAAATAAATCACCGAAATAATGATTCTAATACAATATATAATTAAGCATTTCAAAATAAATTCAAGTGTTTAAAATATTTAATAAAAGTGCATGAATCACGGATGAACCCTAGTCTAGAATATTTATCAACTAAAAATAGAGGTCGTAGAGTAGGTATAAGATGCAAGGTAATAGGTTTAAGACCAATTTAGTTGTTCCCACTCCCAAAAAGGTTGTGATAGCCCATCAACCATCTCTGAAATGGTTTGTGTAGTAGAAGGATTCACGGGCAACTGAACTTGGTCTCCTCCTCCTGAATCTGATGTTTCCTGTGAGGTTGTGAATGTGTCATATGATGATGTCTCAACACTATTCTTAGGAAGCTTTCTCTCTCGGAGTTGTGATAGCCCATCAACCATCTCAGAGGTTCTTCGTGTAGCAGTAGCACGAGATGATGTCTCAATTCCAAATCGAGGAAGCTTTCTCTCTATGGCATAAACTTCCGTGGGGCGTCTGTCAAAGGCTCTCGAGCTTCCGGATTTTATGTAGATTCGACAGACACTGAATTCGTGCCTCAACTATATTAATAAAAACAAAAGTATCATGTTAAAACCTTTTTGATCTGGAAAACGACATTTTTTTTAACATATATATGAATCAACATTTCTTTTGCAAAGTCTATGGCTCTTTGATACTAGCTAATTAGGGTAGAAATTAAATGAATATAATATTAATAATTATTAGAAAAGACTATACGCGTGAGTTTTTTTTTTTTTTTTTATCGTGTATGTATGTTATTAGGTGGTTGTAATTTTTTAAGCTGTTGTTAGTTGTTGTAATTAATTTCTAAAACCACAAAAACATGTATGTTTTAAAAAATCGACCGCACACTTTTCTAAGTGTAGCACTTTAGAACAGTATAACGAAGTTAGAAGTATGTTCTATATATATATATATATATCAAAAATATGAAAACTCCTCTGTAAGAGGAGTGTTGGACATAACCAAAATGCAGTTCGTTTAAGCACTTCACATGTTTGTCTCAACGGTGTGACATATAATAATAATAATAATAATAATAATAATAATAATAATAATAATGATGATGATAATAATCGGTACTTGAAAAAAGGCTCACAAATCAAAAGAAAATTTTAAGTGGTTTAAAACAAATAGTATTTGAGAAAATGTCACTTTAAAAAAAATGTGCACTTTAAATATGTAGCTAGGCACCTTAGGAATGGTAGATACACTGGCTGTTTCGTCAATTCCTTTATATTCATTCATTTTCCATTTTGTCTTTCTCCCCGTAGGTGCTTTCCCGATGTAGAAAACCATCGTCTTCTTAACTCCGATTACACGATTTTCAGGCGAGAAAACAGGCCCTGGTGAACCAGTTGCTTTCCAGTATCCTAAACCAGTGGTCCTGCTCGGTCTTCCTCCTCTAGCTTCCCGCTCTTGTCTTGGCACGAAGAAAAGCCATTGTTCTGCGTCTCCTCGACAACTCTCTCCCGCAAGATCTGCAAATAAATACCCATCCACATAAACACACACTTTTGCGGCGTAAGGCCTCAATTTATGTGATTTTCCGTTTGCGGTTATATGCCAATTTGTTTTTCACATTTTTTAAAAACCTATTTTTTTCTTGAACATAAACATAAACGCAGATGTCAAATTTAATGGGAAGGTCCTCTGATACTAAATTAAAGTTGTTTTCTATAATAATTGTAACCCGATTTCTTCTTTTTTGTTCTTTTAAAATTTACGTTCGGTGTGTATTTTTTCTAAATAAACTCAATTTCTTAGTATCTTATTAAACAATCTTTACAAAAGCAACAAAAAATTATGAAAGAACACTTAATTAAGTTTTGCGTTTGGGTTTACACTTCAAAAATACTTAATATAGAAAATAAAAAAAATGATGCATTTTAGAAATTTGATTTTCGTGTAAACGATTTTTACATTACATGTTTAGTCAGGTAAAACGAACTTCGCAAACAAGAAATCGAAACCTAGGTCTCATGCATACAATCCCTATATGATCGCATTATTTTACTTAACGAACGCAAAACGTATAACTTTTCAGTGAGACGTATCCGTATAATCTTCTTCATATATAAGTTAAATTATTGACCAGAAATCAACGACTCAACATAATCGTCGAGAATGGTGATTGCATACGTACTTGGAAGCTGAGTAGGCTCAACGCTAAACACATCGAGAATGGGTATGAGACTGTGAATGGTAGCATTTCCTCCGTTAAGCTGGAATCTTAAGTAGAACGAAATCAGCTCAACTTCCGTCGGATAGAAACGAAACCCTACGGGAATCTCGTGCTCCATTTTTTGTTTTGTTTTGTTTTCTGTGTTTCAGAACATTTGCTTTCTAAACCATAGGCTCATGATGAGTTTAAATAGGCGCAAGATATTTTGAAGTAGAAATTGGTTTTTCTGAGTGAAATAGGATTTTTTTTTACGCGTTTGGACTTTAGTTTTTATTGTTTATTACTATTTGTCTTTTCATATTTTGTTTGGGAATTGAGAGGGCCCATATTTTGGTGCTGTTTCAGACGTTTCTACGTAAGAGGTGAGTGCTTTTCACAAGCCAACATACCTTATCATTGAATTAGTCAAGGCACCTTCTCATTAGTTTCCCATTCAATATCTAATGATAAAATTTTAATTTCTTCATATGATTCTTCAATCTTTATTATTCTGATTTTGTACTAGTTTCATTCATATAAAAAAAATAGAAATGCTTAAGAGAATTGTGTTAAAAATATCATTTCAAAATTCTTAAATCAATCATTTTTTCTAAATTAGAGTTTTGTCTTTAGGGTTTATTTTTACAAAAAAGAGTTCTAGGGTTCAGAAATTTTTGGACTAGGGTTTAGGATTTTGAACTTGGGGTTTAGATTTTTTAGAATTTAAATAGTATAGGGTTTATGATTTAGTATTTTATCTTAGATTATTTTCTTATTTTAAAGAAAAAAAATATAA
Organism: Brassica napus; assembly: GCF_020379485.1. Lineage (NCBI taxonomy): Eukaryota > Viridiplantae > Streptophyta > Magnoliopsida > Brassicales > Brassicaceae > Brassica > Brassica napus. The sequence continues at coordinate 50,653,493 of NC_063446.1, read as the reverse complement.
ACTACCTTGAAATTTTTAGTTCAATAAAGCATACTGTTCTAAGAACACGTACGTACGAGCATTTGGACTACATTTCTTTCAATAAAGCATACTGTTCTAACGTAATATAGATCTGGTTCGTGGATTGGTTTAAATTGTAGTTATACTTCTCCTACTCCATTTCACAGATCTTAGACTAAAGTGAGGACTGTGGTGATCTCTTCCTACTACTTTCATTCTTGTGCCATAGAGAAGTATTCAAGTGAATCATTCATGCTTTCATGTTATCATAACTACACCCATATTTGTTTGTTGTTAAACCTATATCGTATATATAATATGTATATACATATCGATTTACTTGCAAAATTTGTTGCTTTGTGAACACCTAGATACATCTATAGGTTGCTAAAATAATATTGTTGTGTGACGTTTGAGGCTAATTGTTTGATAGTGTTTGTATTGTTTGATTGGAATTCGCATACGTAGATAAGAGATAAGTTGCAGTTATGAAGCATGTGTGCCAATACAAGTAAGGAGACATGTGCTTTATGCTCAACTATGCTTTCTTGGGCCATTATGGGCAGCGGTGATCACCAGAGGTGGAAAATGGGGAGCCTAAACGCGACTTGAGAACAATCATTAATTGGAGTGGCCAATTAAAACCACATGTGGGTATGGATCGCATTGACTCACTTGGGTGGGCTCACTTCATTTTGAGAAGCATTGGCCTGGGATTTTCCCACGGTCTTTGTTGTTTTCATTGTTATACTGTATTAGTTATACACTTGTACTATGACGTGTGTTTATTGTCTGTGGATGTTGTTCAGGCTCCTCAAGTTTGCCTCACCAAGTATTTGTTGAAATACACTATTTTTTAATTTTCAGGTGAGTTCCAGGAAGTTTTAGACTTATTGTCTCGGTGTGGTTCATGGTATAAGGGTTTTTGTGAGCTTCTCAGTTCTTTATTAAGGGCTTGACTGGTTACACCGCAGCGGTTGCAGTTGCGATAATTTGCGAATGGTTGCGGTTTTAAGCGGTTTTAAAAAATTTGTACGACTGGTACTGCGGTTAGAAATTGATGCGTATTGCGGGATACTTATAACTGGTTAACCACCAAATACAATAGTGGTTAAATAATAAATTAAAAATATTTACATTTTATATAATTATAAAAATATTAAACATTATAATATTATAATAAATATAAAAAATATATTTATAAAATTATATTTTTAATTTTTTAAAAAATTATAGAAAATATTTTTATCTTAAAAATTTATAATATAAATTAAAATATAGCAGATATATTTTAGAATTTCTATTATTTCAATTTAAAATTTTTATTTTTATTTTTGTATTTATATTATTTTTTAAAAAAATTACATTCCCACATCCGTCCGCAACCGCAAACGCTAGCTGAGATCACCTTTTGAATTTAAGAGGTTTAGAGCGGTTTGAAACGGTTTAAAACAGTTTGAGTGATCGTTGCAAATCACCAACAACCGCTAACAATCCAAAAACCACGTTTGCGGGTGGTAGCGGAGAAACCAGTCATACCCTAAGTCATTTTGGTTTAAGAACTTCGTAGCTTGATTTATGCGTTTTCTATTAAGTTAATATATTTTTGTAAGAATTTTCAATTATGGATTTATGGTAGATTTGCATTTGCTTTTTAAATGTTTCTTGTGAGTGAAGGAAATGTAAATAATATGGCGGTGTTTCAAAACCTATTCACGAAGAGAGTTTAATCAACGAAGTTAGACCGCGAACTAACCTGAAGGAAGGTGTAGTCAAGCCAAAGATTAATTGAAATGGAAGTTCATTCGTTGTTGTTCAAAAAAGAAAAAAAAAGGAAGTTCATTCGTTCTGAAACGGAACAGCCAAGCGACGGAAAATACGTTTAATACGATAAAAATGTGTAATTATCAAAGATTAATGAGGTTTAGAAACATAAGCTTGGACAATAAAAGAAAAAAAAGAACCTTGGTAAATTAATACCACACACTTAATTATTCGAAACTACAGTTTTTTTTTTCATTTGTTTTTTATTCGGAGTTTGATTCTAGGCTTATGTATTCTTTGTATTCTAGGCTTATGTATTTTTAGTAGGGGTTATTGGTTGTTGTATTTTAATGGATTTGAAAATCTGAACTAAATTTAGTGTTATTGGTTCTATGATTTTCAAATTTGTATTAAAATCATGTGTTATTGGTTTAATGATTCATAAATTATATATCAAATCAAGTGTTATTCAATCGTACGGATTTTCTAATATATTTGATTTAATAATGGATTTGAATGGATTTGTTTAGATTTTTTAGTTAAAAATACAAAGACTCAAATTCGAGGGAAAACCTCTGGATTTGCATATTTTACTTGGATTTATAAATACTATATGGATTTCTAAATCAGTCAAAATATATAAACCAATAACACCTAAAATCACTAAATTAAAAATATTATTCAGAAATCTTGCTTTGAAGTTTATTTGCTAAATATCCTGTTAAACTTATGTGTTTTATTCACCTAAAATTTGATTTTTAAAGTTTCTTAATCTATAAATTGATAATTTTCCATATTAATAATACACACCTTTATTCGCAGATGCATTTTTCTAATTTCTTTATCATATCGTTGGGGAAAAATGATTTGTTACCTCAGGATATATATATATATATATATTAGCTATGAACTTATTAACCTCAGACATATGATTAGTACATTTCTTTTCCGTGTGTATTTAAATAGCTCCACACAACTCTCTTTCCTAGAACCCCCAAAAAGGAACTCGAGAGATATATATCGTTTTATCATGTCTCTCTCTCTTAGACTTTTACCTCGTAGACTTGTTGGATACAAAGTCAAGATACACTAAGAAAACATATACAGTTAACATGCATAATATCCACACATGTATTAAATATAAATAATATTTGAAAAACTTTGAGAGATTATTGAGATAATAAAAATACGCCTGAACATTTTACTCGATAACTGAAGAACCGAACCCAAATAACTTAAACTAGAACCGACATGAACTCTCAAATATACAAAAACTTCCTATATTTCTATATCCAAAGTATCTTAACCAAATCAAAACTGAATGGAGAACCGAAAGGGTACCTAAATATATATAATTCTTCATTATATATACATATAAATAACCAAACCAAAACTGAATGGAGAACCGAACTATCGAAAATTATCCAAAGATATCCGAATATTTTATCCAAAATATTTTAAATAATCAAAATTATTCGAAATTTTTGTTGAATCATTAGAATTACACAATAATAGTTGATAATTTATAACAATTACCGGAAATAACTAAACCACAACCAAAGGGCCCCACATTTATTTTTCGGGTATTCGCATGTTCCTAACATTACTATCCAAACAGATGCAAACCCAAAATTATCTGAACCGATTCAAACAAGAAATGGCGGTTCTTACATGGACGCTAATATTTCCAAACCGAACTAACTGATATCCAAATTAGCCGACCCGAACTGATACCCTTAATGTTCATAGGTACAAAACCTGTACAGTAAACATACATGACATCCAAATTAGAATACTCATCCATTAATCATCATTAAAAAGTAGTTTTATTTTCAAAATAAAATCTTGATGTTATTTTTGTTTAAATATATCAAATCTGATAAAATTGAGGAAGTGTCTATATATAGATATCTTGGGATTATGGATTTAGATTTTAATGTAACATGTTATACTTCTGAGTTAGAACAAAAGAAATTTAACTGCATGTAAAAAATTTGCAATTTAACAGTTGAAGACATTTAGTTGCACGTCAGATTTTTTTTTTTTTTTTGACGTCAAAAGGCCATTCTATTACTCAAGGTTGAGGTGGTCTGAGTAACCAGACCGGAATAGAACAACCAATAAAAAGTAACTCTATATGGAAGGATCTAACAGTCTTAGCTAAAAAGTCTGAGATATGATTGCGCGCTCGTGGAACATAAATGATGTTGAAATCCGGAAAGCAAATCTGTAGCGTCTCAATCCTTTCCAACTCTGTCGCGAAGCTTGGCCATGGATAAGGTTCCTTTATCATTGCAATCCACTCCTTACAATCCGCCCCAAAGCTCTGTTGAATGTTGAAGCATGCTCTCCATTGCCCACCGCAGTGCTTCTACTTCCGAATGCAAGGCTGATTCACGCCGAGTGAAGTTTCTTGTCCCCATAAATTGGTTGTTCCCACCACTGTCCATCCAGACCCATCCACATCCACTAAAATGAGCATAAACTGTCCAAGATCCATCTAGCAAGAAAATATTACACAAGCTTATGACTTGGAAATCCTCAGTATTGATGTCTTGTATTACTGGTTGTACCACATTGTTCACATCAAACCATGTTTGTCATTCACTCTCTGCATGTCGGACTAGCTCCAGAGGATCTCTGTCTATCCCCCTGAAAAGTTTGTCATTCCTAGCCTTCCAAATATACCAGATTAGTCAAGGATAAGGATCTCTATCTTGTTCTGGTGCAATAATAATGTTTTTCCTCCAGAATAGGTAGTCCATATTTGTGTAAATGCTTGGTACTGGGAATATATTTGGGCTCGTTGGAGTTGATGATAAAATCGAAACTTGTAGCGCTGGCGGGCATTCGAAAATTGCGTGTGTTACTGATTCTTCTAGTTCTCCACATCTTGGACAGTAGTTATCACACCTCATATTTCGTCTCGCCAAATTCCTTGTTACTGCCACAGGACCAGTTAACAATTGCCATATAAGATGACATATCTTCTTAGGCGCCTTCAACTTCCAAGCAAAGGCTTGAAGATCGGTGATACTTGGCTCCATGACTTCCTTTTCCTCCTCTGTCTTCAATAAATTCCGAGCCACCCAAAACCCCGATTTAACCGTGTACTGTCCATTCCTTGGGTAGTTCCAGCAAAATGTGTCACGACGGTGAGTCGAGCTTATGGCCAAACTCTTTATAAGTGGTATGTCATCCCTATTGGCATATTTTTCCAATAGGCTCGCATCCCAATCCTTCGATTCCTGGTTTATGAGATCGCTGACTCTCATGTTGGGATTCATAACTGGGGCCACAGGGTTAGCTGGTCTCGCAGGTGTCGTTGGAATCCACAGATCTTCCCAGATCTTGACTTCATAACCTGAATGAATCTTCTGTCTGATTCCCAGCAACAACACCTCCCTTGCAGCCGAAATGCTAGTCCACACATATGATGGGCTACTAGCTGAGGTTACTCTTAGTGGTGAGCTTAGTCTATAGTATCTTCCCCTCAATACCCGGGCAACCAAAGAGTCAGGGAACTGAACAAGCCTCCATAGCTGTTTCGCCAAAAGGGCCAGATTAAACTCATGGATCAAGCGAAAGCCAATCCCACCCTCCTCTCTTGGTAGGCAGACTTTTACCCATTTCGCCCAGTGTATTCCACGTTTCGTTGGGTTTGAACTCCACCAAAATTGAGCAATAGCCCGTGCTAAGTTTTCACATATCTCTAAGGGGAGAAGGAACGTAGACATAACATAAGTTGGGAGTGCTAGCAAAATGGATTTAATCAGCACTTCCTTGCCTCCTTTTGATAGCCATCTACCTGTCCAACCATTCACTCTATGCATTAGCTTATCCTTGAGAAACGCAAAAAGTTTGCACTTGGACCCACTTATGTCTTCCGGGATACCAAGGTAGGTCCCCATTCCTCCTTCATTTTGTATTCCAAGTGCATCATTAATCTCTTGTCTACTAGTTGCATTGATTCGCTTACCAAAGAGTAAGGATGATTTATCAAAGTTGATACATTGACCTGATGCTTTACCATACTTCATGACCACTTTCATTACTTCTTCACATTCACGGGGCTCCGCCTTACATAAGAAAATGCTATCACCAGCAAAGAGAAGGTGGGATACCGAAAGACACGCGCGTGTGACGCGCATCCCCGTTATCTTCCCTTGGCTCTCTGCATGATTGAGAAGGCTAGCGAGCGCTTCCGTGCATAGAATAAAAATGAAAGGAGACAAAGGATCTCCTTGGCATTGGCCTCTACCAGGAACAATATTTCCTCTTGGCTGTCCATTCATGAGTATCTTATACTTTATCAACGTAATGCATCGCATTATCCAAGTGATCCATGTTTCTGAGAATCCATCTTTCGCATGACAGCCTCAATAAATGACCATTCCATCCTGTCGTATGCTTTACTCATGTCCGTCTTAAAAGCCACGACCACTTTGTTTGGTTCTCAGAGTGTGAAACATTTCTTGAGCTATCATAATGTTATCTGAAATTTGTCTTCCAGCAACAAAAGCTGGCTGGGTTTCCGATATTAAGCCTGGCAGTACTCTCTTCAATCTCTAGCATAAGACCTTAGAGATTATCTTGTAACTTACAGTACATAAGCTAATTGGCCTAAATTGAGTCATTTCATTAGGCTTTGTAGTCTTTGGGATGAGACATATATTTGTATCATTCAGGCCAGTCGCCACCGTCCCCTCAAAAAGGAATTTATTAACCATATGAGTTAAATCCTCCTTTACAATATCCTAGAATTTCTGATAGAAGAGCGCAGTCATCCCATCTGGGCCTGGGGCCTTCTCTGGATGCATAGCAAAAAGCGCTAATTTGATCTCCCATTCAGTGACTGGAGCTGTTAGGCTGTCGTTCATGGCCCTGGTGATCGTCGTTGGGACTTGAGCCAGTGCCTCTTCAATGTCCTCCGGGTTAGACAATTCAAAAATCTGTCTAAAATAGCTAGTAGCAATGGCTACTAGTCCTTCTTCATCCTCAACAACATTTCCATTTGCATCCCGGAGCTTCGTAATCTTATTATGTGCCCTTCTTTGCTTTGTTAAAGCATGAAAGAACTTTGTATTTCTGTCACCTTCTCGCAGCCAAAACACTCGACTCTTCTGTTTCCAGAACATTTTTTCTGCTTTAAGAGCATCAGAGAGTTCCTTCAAAGCTGCTGCAATCTCCTCAGTGGTAGCATTATCATCTGCGTACAAACCCTCCACTTTCTCCTTAAGCTCCTCCACTAATTTCGCAAAATTAACATTATGTTGTCTCCTCCATTCGCTCAAGGCTTTACGGCAACTCGAAATGTGTTCCATAATAGTCGCATTGGGAGGAAGATCAGGTGATTTCCATCCCTCAAGAATGACTTGCCTTAACTCCTCATTATCCAGCCATCTTTTGTCAAACTTGAACTTATATAATCTTCTCGTTGGCTTTGTGAGTATGTCTGCAACGATCGGACGATGATCCGATCCCCATAACCTCATATACTTCACAATTGAGTGTGGAAATTTCTCATGCCAATCCGCATTTCCTACAGCTCTGTCTAATAGACATTTGACAGTTGTCCCTCCTTCTCTCTTTCCTACCCATGATAGCATGTTTCCCGTGAAAGGAAATTCTAGCATACCACAATCATTAAGCATCTGCTTAAAAGGTAGGAAAGAACTATCAGGACGTTGTCTCCCTCCTTCTTTCTCGTTATGACCCGTAATCTCATTAAAATCTCCAATCATGAACCAAGGTCCAGTTCTTGTTGTTGAGAAACGCATAAGACGTTCCCAAACTTGATCCCTTCTTTCTAATACAAGATCCCAATAAACAAACGTCATATAGACTTTTATTCCATCAATGACTGCCTCAATGTCAATCATATGGTTATTCCAAAATAAAACATTAACTTGAAATTCATCCATGAAAAATAAAGCTAAACCTCCGCTGAGTCCAAGTGGCTCAATGGTAAACAAATGATCAAAACCTAAGTCGGCCTGAATGTTTTGCAACATCAGCCTTCTGTTCTTCGTCTCAGAAAGAAACACAAGTCCTGGGCGAAGCTTCTGACACATCTCCGTAAGGCGTCGAACTGTGAGGTCGTTCCCAATTCCTCGACAGTTCCAACTGATTGTCTTCATGGATACTTTCCGGAGGTGTTTTTGGACCCCTCCAAACCATTCCCCTTACGTGTACTGCCTCTCGAACTCTTACCCGGCCCTGGACGTTGTTTTTCTGAATGAGCTTTGTCCCTTGAAGACGAACGACGCGCCTGCGGCGATCCTCGACGAAGTAAACCAGCCATCTTATTCCGTAATCCCAAAGGGAATCCAGACCTACCCCCACTCTTATAAGAAGATGAGGTTCTCGGCTTTACCCGTACACTTTCATGTCCCTTTCGCTCAACCTCACGTACATTGTCATCTGTCTCTGCCTCCATTTCCATCAAGTCTTCCCCCAGCATATCATCGTCCTGAGTTTCCGGAACCGTCAGCGGATCATGTAGCTCCACATCTGTGTTGATTGTATCGACGATCTCCATGCCATTTAGAGCTCCTATAATCTGAGCATCAGACGGCAATGCTTTCTCCATGGGAGAGAAAGTCACCAAACGAGGAGACACTCTAGGACGTTTTGTGACATTATCATCATGATCATGCCTAGCCGGTGTCACAATTTGACTTGCAATCCTCTTCCCACTACTCTTATGAGAATCTTGAGCTGTTTCAGCAGATGGTTGACGTAGAGATGAGTCGCCAATGGACCGCAGATGTGTTCCATGAGCATGTGGTTCGATTCTTCCCTCATTATGCAAATCCCGTGGCGGTGATCTCTCCTTCACTCTCCATGTCGTCGGCTTTTGCTTCCCATAAGGCGCATATCGCGAACTCTGGCGTGTGAAAGCTGAGTTTAAACTCCTGTCCTTGCCACCTTGTTTCCACGCTTTCCTATCACCATTACCATCGCGTCGAGAGTAAGCTGCTCTAGCATCATTCATAAAGCCGCCTTCGGCCCTACGCTCCATCAAAGGCGATCTACTACGGTAGTCCCGCCTAGGATAGCCATCTCTTCCATATCTATTCTCCATCTCTTTATCTCGCAGCAAAGACTGTCGAGAAACATCAGAAGCCGGGAGATGAACCCTTGAAAAGACATCAGCTCGCGCTCCTTGCATGTCAGAATTTTAAATGGGAGGTTTTCTGAAAAAGACTATCAAATAATTGAAGGTCTCAACTAAGTTCACTAACACGTGATCGATTAAAACGACAATGGGGTCAACGCTTACAAATGTTCAACTAGTTTATCAAAACGTGATAAGCTTAAAAATGGTTCCATATCTTAAAATGCTTTTTTTATAACATAAGTTTTGGGCAAAAACCCATAATCCTTTTATTATGTACAAAAGCAAAATGTTAAATCCCTTCTTTGCAGCTGCGAGACTCAAATCTAGTACCTCTACTTTTAAGGTAGAAAGCTTTACCGGTAAAATTAAGGGTAAAATTAACTAAATTTGAATCTGTCTTTGGATATATATATATACTGATTTGTCAAATAACCAAAAAAGAGATATTAGATTTGTAGAAGATAGAGAGGGAAAGTAAGAGAAAGCAGGAGAGAGCAGGTGATTTTGGATAGTTAGTGAGTTTGTGTGTGTTTTTTGGTTATTTCGCCTAATTTTCCATATATACATGGACGAGATAAGTGACGATAAAAATAAATATAAAGATAGTGTGTTGACAAATCCAAAATAATTAAAATGCTTTAGTTCAGATTTTTTTTTTATAATGAACGACTATTTTATTACTCAAACTTGAAGTGGTCTGGTTACCCGGACCAAAATAGTTCAAACTTTGAAATGCAATGAACGTAGAAAAATTGGTCCAAGAAGTCATGTAGCTGATTAATTGTATATATGTACTGAATATGACAAAACTTTTTGAGAGAGATATAAATTTTTTTTTTTCGAGTTATTGGTTGCCACTACTCACTTCCAGCTTTCTTTTTTCCATTTTGTCTCATGTTGTTTAACAGCTTTCCCACCTCTTTTTTGCTTCAGCATCTGTGGATTTTTGTTGGATACAAGCAAAATCCCGTATATCTAACCAGTTGTTGGGTGTGTGCTCGAGGTTGTGAATGGTCGTTCACCCTCATGAAGCTCTGATCTGATCTGGAGGTATGTAATAACCCGCAACAGAAATAAGGACGCTGACGAAACCAAAGAATGGCCGCACAGAAAATGGTCGATGTATGGACACATATATGGCTGAATAAGAAAATTCGAGCCATAACAGTTTTGATGAACATAATAAGTTATAATGGGTCAATAAATAAAGATAACGAATTTCAATAAGCTTCGCATGAGGAAACAATGCATTAACTCGAATGTCTAGAGGAGTGTTACAAGTTTTAAGAAATTCATGAAGCTAAAAATAGAAACGAAAGTATTGGAAAATCAGAAATCTGAGTTCAAAGGACAATAGACTTAGAAAAGTAGTTGTGGTTGGAGTAAAAGTTGAATTGGTCAGAGTATCCGTTACATCGGTCAAGAAATTACTTCTTCGATACTTTAGAAAAGATTATGGAACACTATAATAGAAAGACTGCAAGTGATGTCGAAAAATAAACGGATAGCATGGGATGAAAAACCAAGTGGTGATAATGCTTGAGAGGTGCTTAAATTTGAATTTGAGTTTTGAAAGAAGTAATGGTACGAGAAAATTCTTCGAGAAATTTAACGGGTTGTAAACGCTCGTAGTTTGACTTAGATCATCCTAGAAATCTCAGTATAAAAAATCTAATTTTGTCTGGGAATTCAAAGTTTTGGCCAAGAATAACCATTTTCGAAAATCCTTATCAGACAACAACAAGTTCGGAATTAAAGGTGGCTCGTTCGGGTCTGTCTATGATGTGTTGAGTGTGTCCGAAAGCTGCTTGATGATGCAGCTGCCTGCTTGCCTCGTCCAAGAAAGTGGACATGTGTATCTCTTTGACTGGGCCACCTCCAAGCTGGTCATGTTGTACCAGGATTGGTTAGTTTGGTGGCTGGCTATATATCTGGTCCTTATTGGAGATATTTGAGGTTTGACACTAAACTGCCTCTCATTGGCAATTTTGTGCACTCAGGCCACCTTGTGCTTGTTACACACGACCTTAACCTTAACTGGCCTCATTCTCACCACCTATAAATAGATTCTCACCGATTAGTTCATTCACATCAAAAAGCTTACCATATGGATCCTGAGCGAATGTTCAAGCCTAAAGGTAAACCTTCTAGTCTTTAGTTTTTTTTATAGAAAAATTAGTTTCTAATTCATAGTTTCTATTTAGGTTTAGATCCTGGTTCTGACTAATGGAACATCATGAATCCATTCATTCTAGGATTATTTCGCTAGAAGTTCCGAGTCGCACCCACCAGAGATAGAGGTGATAGAGTCTGATATGGACATCGTGCTAAGTCCATACTACTAAATCGCCCATGTGAGTCTCGGTTAAGGGTTGCGATTGTTGAGTGTGAGGTAAGCGCCTGCAAAACAAGAGTATTGATTGATTCATGGCTAGGTTGCATGCTTAGTAATATGATGATTATGATGGATGCACTTGTGAGAGATATTGGGTTATATCGTTCTGGGCTTAGCTCAGGGTGGGGGGGGGGGATATAACAGGTTAGGGTATTTTTGTGTAGGATCTTTGTGAGTACTACGAAATAATAGAAGAACTAATAAACAAGCAAGAATCGAGATGAAAAGATGTTTTATTGATGATTTGAGCAAGAACTACAACGTTTGGTGTATAAACCTTAGTTCTAGCCACCTACCTCTAATCTCTTAGTATTTGATTGTCGATCCTTTGTTTTAGGGTACGGGCTCCCCTCATATAGTCGTGGAGAGGTCGGTTAGGTAGGTTAAACTCTTCCATATTCGTAAATATGGAAGATTCCCCTAAGTAGAAAACTTTCATTTTACCCGGAGGTGGAGCCGAAAGCAGGGTTCGGAACCAGATTCCCTCCTTGCAAGAACCTGGAGGCCAGTATCTTGCCCGAGGCCTGGAGAATATTCATACCTGAGTATTTTTCCCCAACAGTTTGCCCCTTATCTCTCCATTTCATCATCAAATTCGGGGGATAACCTGTGCACTTAAATTTAACTGGAGTTGGTCCATTTCAGCAGGTTTCCCTTCGGCAAGAAATCGCTTCAGTAATTCCGTTCTCCAGCTTCTATCTAGGCCTGGACTGTATTTGAACCTGGATGAGAGTCGGCTTTCCTTGGATAGACCGGGGTCTTTCTTTGATATCCATAGGTACTGGACCTGTTTAGAGGTGATTTTGCAGGGTTATGGACCCTGAGCTTGCATTTCACCGGGTGATGAGGCTGATGCGCAAGGTTTAGGACCTGAATTACTCTTCTTTAGCTGGCACGAGATCCGTTGAAAAGGTTTTTATGCGGATCTTATGTTCGGTGGCTGGGTCCTTGGACCTAGTGCAAGATTCTGGATGAGACAGTGGAGGATCCACAACTGCCTTTTTAAGACATTCCTTTTCCCGCAAAGAGGCTGATTTTTCCTTTTTCTTCAGCATTTGGAAATTCGCCACTATCTTGTTGCCTTTTTCAGAAAGAATTGGAAAATTCCATTTTTTTATTTCTCCAGACCGATTAATGGAGAAAATTCTATATATAGATACATCCGGGACGTCGTCATCCTCAACCCGCTTCTAAGAGTCTATCTCCTCTGTGCTAGAATGGATCGTCCCTCCAACCTTCCTGTTTTTCCAGCTTCGCTCGTGGGCGGACGCATGCGACCCCAGCGTCTTTTCGGAGATCCCTTCTCCTCTCCTGTGCTTTCTTGGGGGGGATATTCTCGAAGCCGATGAGGGGATTCCGATGGCTCCATTCAGTAAATGGCATTCCCACTTACCTGATGATGATGATGGTCCTTGTTCCGTGATTCGAGGAGAGGAGTTGATGGAAATTCAAAGGAAATATTCAATCTCTCCTTCGGTAGAGTTGAGGTGTCCTTCCGAATTCGAACGTGCCCCGGACAGGGGTATGAATGAAATAGCTATTTTTGAAGCATACTTGGAGGCAGGCTTCAGAGGCGACAACTCACTCCTCTGACTTGGCGCGCATTGATTGCTATTCAGGTGTTGGGAGAATTTCATGGCATATTGTTTGGAACATCTGAGATCCTCTATTCCTACTATTTCGCTCCTCTAATCGGCAAGAAAGGATTCTATCATATCCGATCTCGAGATGGGAATCCCTTGGTGAATGAGACGTCGAGAGGCATCGAGGGCAACTATCCCTTCGGAGATCTGTGGAACAGGCGATACGTTTTTTATGAAACCTAACAGAGCTTCTGGCTATCCTCTGTCTTCGCGTTCGGTTGGTAAGTTATTTTGACAATCTTCTCTTAGTATACAACTTTCTTTTTGCACTAATGCAATTTTTATTTTCAGCTGTATCTCGTCATGTGTCTTTTGCTGGAGAGGCATCGGTGAGGTTGGCGATGGAAATCCCCAAACGTTTCCGACGGGTAACGTTCCTAGTGAGCCGGGTTTGGGGTGAGACTGCTTTCTCCCTTTTTACTCTTTGATCCTCTTTTTGAGCTTCTTACCTTGATCTATTTTCAGTGAGCGTTCCTTGTCGTTTGATTTCTGCCGTATAGGATGAGTACCATAAAGCCAAGACCTGGAAGAGACATCCCTATTCTCCTCTTATGCCAAGGTTTGATTTTGCGGTGTCTCCTACTGGCAGCTCGTCTTCTCTTCCGACAACTGTTTCCGTAGGTTCTCGTAATGGTGGGCTAACCGGTCCTCGATAATGTTTGATGAGGGACGATCATCGTTCTGCTCGATGGGAACTTATGAAGGAATGGTTGGAGAAGAAGTTTGACCACTGGAATCCTGAGGAAGAATACCGTCGATATTTGCTAACAATAACAAGAAGAGGTAGTCAGTTAGGAAGCTTTCCACTAGCAATATCTTCGTGTTCTGCGAGCGGGCCTAGTACTTAGGCGATTTTCGGCTTGAGTTTTATCTTTTTTTTTTGTTTCTTGTTTTGAGCAATGGCTTTTTGTTGTGGAATAATGGCCCTTCGTGGCTTTTTCTTTTGAATGCATTTTGGAATTTTCTAGATTGCTTCATACTCTTTTATTGTCTTGACCTTGCGATCAAGTATTTTATGCTTGGTGGGAATTTGATCTTTAGGAAGTGTTGCTCCGGCTTCCTTCGGAGTTGGTCTTGTCTTGAAGGCGCTAAGCCTTGGAGTTTATTGTCTTTGGTCGTATTTTGCCTTCCTTAGATAGGCTACTACCAACTACGGACTAGGTAGATGTTAGTAGGTGCTTTTAAACCCGGATACGACCTTAGTGAATTAGATCACCTATGTCCGGAGGCATTTCTTATCGCACTTTGTCTCCCTTAGGTAGGCCTATGTCGATTTGTAAATCCGTAAACTTTCAAATACCACATTACACCTCCCTTAGGTAGGTTGCTAATGACATGAATTCTAGGGGTCCTTGGACCCTAGTTCCTGACTTGGAAGTCGTTCTGGTAATCAGGGAGTGGATCCGGAGGTTACTGCTTAAAACTCGGAGGTTTCTGCCTAGGACCGGAGGTTTATCGCTTGAAACCCAAAGGTTCTCATCTGGATCTCGGAAGTTACCACTTTGAACCCGGAGGTTGCTTGATGAACCCTGGGGTTGAACCCGAAGGTTGTACCCAGAGGTTGAACCCTGGGGTTGTTTGTTATTACCCAAAGATTGTTTGTTTTAAACCCAAAGGTTATTTCTTCGAGATCGTACTTTGCCACCCTTGGGTAAGCTACCACCGATTTCGGCTGAGGATTCGTCTTCTACCACTCAGAAGTAGGTCACTACCAAGATCCTGTAATGCTGTACTCTACTTTCTGCAGAAAGCTGCTCTCAGGCTTTTATTATTTGGTGTGAGTCAACCTGGTGGAGCGAATCAATCACCAGACTTAGATACTTTTCACGTCTGGTCAAGTAGAGATTAGTGTGTGTCCCGGACTTTGCCTTTTTGCTCCATGTATCAACCCTGAGGTTTGTTTACAGTACTTTTGCAAATGTACTCCGTGCCCCTGCATCGTTCGTAGCACGTAGTGTTTTAATGCATGGTTAAACACATTTCGTACTAGAGACATGCATATAGTCGGGCTCGTGGCCTTTATGCAGAGACTTAGGTACTTTTGACAGCATACTCAGGCTTGCGCATACCCATTCTTGCTTAAGTCGTATACCCATTGTTGTTCTAGTGAACGGATCACTTTAGATGAAGGGTTGGCCAGGATCAGAAGTCCCTTGGGACATGATCCAACTTGTATGTCCCTTTAAGTATGTTGGTTTTTCCTTCTGCTCCCTTAGTCGGAACTAACTTTTATTATGTAAGCCTAGTCCGGAGACATTTTAGCATAAGTAGGAGTAGGAAAAACCAGGATACTTAAATAGATAATATATAGTAAAGCAATAATAAAGCATGATCCAAGATCTTATTAAAAATGATAGGTTTTTAGGTGCAGGGCATTCCAACAGTTAGGCTGAACCTTGCCACAACAATATTCCACCTTATAGGGCCCTTCCCATCCAGGGGTGAGCTTTCCTACTGATTTGTCTTTCGTGTTGTCGGAGACTCGTCGAAGAACTCAGTCCCCTTCCTGGAAGGTCGTGGTTCTAACCTTTCGTTTATAGCTTTTGGCGATGTCCGGTTGGTATAACCAGTTTCGCAGTCGTGCTGCTTCCCTCTTTTCATCGAGCCGGTCGAGGCTCAGGGCTACCAACTCGTCGTTTTCTTCCTGGGAGATAGGTCCCGATACTGTCGTCTTTACGTGCACCTCTGTCGGTGCCGTAGACTAGTGAGAAGGGAGTTTCCAGCGTGGCTGTATTAGGAGTAGTCCGGTAGGCCCAGTGTACTCCGTTAGTTCTTCTGCCCATCTTCCATGAGCATCCTCCAGGCGTTTATTTGTCATGTTTACCATTGTTTTATTGGTAGATTCCGCTTGTCCGTTGGATTGAGGATGTCTCGGTGTAGCGAATGTAAGCTTTATGCCCCAGTCCTTGCAGAAATTTTTTGAAATTGTAGCTGGTGGACTGAGGTCCATTGTCTATGATGATCTTGTGCAGAGATTCCAAAGCGGGTGTTAATGTCTGTCCAAAAG
The DNA here is from genome assembly GCF_020379485.1 of Brassica napus. Taxonomy (NCBI): domain Eukaryota; kingdom Viridiplantae; phylum Streptophyta; class Magnoliopsida; order Brassicales; family Brassicaceae; genus Brassica; species Brassica napus. The sequence continues at coordinate 50,637,561 of NC_063446.1, read as the reverse complement.
AATTTCTTGATCTGGCAGTCCGTTATGCTGCTCAGTGCTTCTGCTTCTACCCATTTGGAGAAATAGTCGGTGACCACGATGAGCAAGACCTTTTGCCCTGCTGCCATCGGGAATTTCCCCACTATATACAAGCCCCACTTCCCGAATGGCCAGAGTGAGCTTACATATTTTAGATTCTCTGGTGGGAGCTTGGAGACCGGGGCGTGTCGCTGACATTGACTGCATTTCTTGGCCTGGTTGTTGGCATCTCCCGCCATTGTGGGACAGTAGTACTCGGCTCTGCGGGCTCTGAGAACTGGGCTCCGGCCGCTGGAGTGGGATCCGCATTCTCCATCGTGCAGTTCCTCTAGTATCCTCGTTGCTTCTCTGGGGGATTGACACCGTAGATAAGGCCCGGAGAAGGATCTTCTGTATAGTTTTCTTTGGTAAAGGCAATATCTTGCTGCTTGTTTCTTGATCCTCCTGCTTTCGTTGTGATCTTCTGGCAAGATATGACTCTCCAGGTAATTGACGATCGGAGTCATCGAGTCATCCAAGTTATTCCTTCGTTTATGGCATAAATTTCATCAGGCTCCAGTTCCTTCTCCGTCAGTGGCCATTGAAGCACTAGCAGGGGGATACTCATCTGGTTCTTGGTCTTTAGGGTGGACCCTAGATTAGCCAGAGCGTCGGCCTGGGAATTCTGTTCTCTGGATATTTGCGTAAGCTTGCAGCTTTGGAATTTCCCGATCAGGCATTTGGTTATCGACATGTATCTGATCATGCTTGTGTCTTTAGTCTGATACTCTCCCTAGACCTGGCTGATTATCAGATGCGAGTCACTGAAGACTTGGATGTTCTTCGCCTCCATTTGTTCGGTGAGTGACAAGCCTACGATTAAGGCCTCGTACTCGCTCTCACTGTTGGTTGCTTTGAAGTTGCAACTTACTGCTCTTGAGGCTATCTCTCCTGCGGGGAAGGTTAGGACTATTCCTACCCCTGCGCCTAGAACATTACTGGAGCCATCTACGTAGAGCATCCATTCTCATGTCTCTCCTTTTTCGTTTCGGGGTTCGATCTTTTGTTGCAAGGCTGGGATCATAGCGGGAGAGAATTCAGCCACGAAGTCAGCCAGGACATGATATTTGATAGCGGTGGCCGGTTTGAATACTACATCATATTCTCTTAGCTCTACCGCCCATTTGGCCAATAGCTAGTCTGGATACTTTGGGCTTATGTAGAACCGTCTTTATAAGAAGTGATGTCACCACCACGATTTGATGAGCCTAAAAGTATGGTCGCAAATTTCGAGCTGCTATTACTAAGGCAGAGCCAGCTTGTCGAGGTGACTGTAGCGGGTTTCGGCATCATGCAAGGATTTGCTGACGTAATAGATTGGGAGTTGCTTCTTTCCTTCTTCTCGCACTAGGACGGCACTCACTGCGTGCTCAGATACTGCTAGGTATAGTTGCAACATTTATCCGTCCAGGGGCTTTGATAGTAAAGGTGGCGTAGTGAGATAGGTTTTGAGTTTGTCAAGGGCGAACTCGCACTTGTCGGTCCACTGGAGGTCCTTCGGTTTCTTGAGGGCTTTGAAAAAGACATGAGACTTGTCGGACAGTCTAGAGTTGAACTTACTCAGGGCCGCCATTCTTCCGGTTAGCCTTTGAACTTCTTTCACGTTTTGAGGTGAAGGGATTGCGTGGATAGCTGTTATTTGGTCCGGGTTGGCCTTGATGCGTGGATATACTCCATAAATTACCCGGAGCTGATGCCGAATGAAAACTTCGCGGAGTTAAGCTTCATATTATATTTACAAAGGGTGGAGAAAGCCTGCTGCAGGTCAGCTATATGATCCTCGGCTTCCAGGGTTTCACTAGCATATTGTCGATATAAACCTCCATGGCCTGGTCGATCTGTTCTGCGAACATCATGTTCACCAGTCTTTGGTAGGTGGACCCAGTGTTCTTCAGACCGTAAGGCATAACCTTGTAATAATAGATGCCCCGGGACGTCATAAATGAGGTCTTCTCCTGATCCTCTAGGTGCATGAGTATTTGGTTATAGCCGGAGAAGGCATCCATGAAGCTCATCAGGTGGTGACCGGCCGTGACGTCGACCAGGTTGTCGATGTGAGGTAAGGGGAACGAATCCTTGGGACATGACTTGTTAAGATCGGTGAAATCTATACAGAACCTCAATTTCCCGTTCTTTTTCTTCACCACCACCATGTTGGCTAGCCACTATGGATACTGGACTTCTCTGATGAAGCCCGACATTCTGAAGATTTTCGACCTCTTTGTTGATAATTTCGTCCCTCTGCGGCATGAACTTCCTTCTTTTCTGCCTAACGGGCTGGTGTAGTGGATCAACTTGGAACTTATGCATGATGATCTCTGGATCGATCCCTGGCATATCCTCGTGAGACCAGGCGAAAAAGTCCGAGTTGGACTTGAGGAAGTCTATCAACCTCCGTCTCAATCCTAAGGCGAGCTTGGATCCTATCTTCAGGTTCCAGGTCGAATCCCCCTCAATTAAGGGTACTTCGTCCATCTCTTCAACCTCTGGCTCTTCGGAATGCAAGACCGGGGGTTTGCTCTAAAATTGCTATAACACCTGGATCTTTCCCTTCAGGGTCTGTTTATAGCAAGACATGGAGTTTTCCTGATCTCATTTGATCGCTTTTATGCCCCAGAGAGTAGGGAACCATCGGGCGAAGCGTCAATGGGACGGCTCCCATGCTTTGAATCCACGGTCGTCCGAGTATCATGTTGTACATGTTGATTCCTTCGGCATATACTGAGAGAATGATTTCCCCGACGGTCTGATTGACCTCTCCGCTGAATCCTATGAGCGGAGTGACCTTGCGATTTAGAGCGCCTTCTTCCAGTCCCAGGTCCCAGTAGGCGGCTTGGAAGAAGATGTTGCTAGAGCTCCCGTTATCCACCAGTATCCTTCTTATTAGGCAGTTTGCTACAGTGAGCGATATGACCAAGGCGTCGTGGTGAAGAGACTGGGAAAACAAAGCGTGCTCTAACTTGAAGCTGCATGACTTATGCCATTTACTTCAGAACCGCCGGAGATGACATGGATCACTTTATCATGTCTGGGAGGTGAAGCATGAACAACTTCAATGGGCTGGTTGTTGGTTTCCTTATTGAGGAGATTCTTGGCTTTATCGGAAAGGAACTCCCGGAGGTTATTGGGGTCAAAATCGGTTACGACAAAATCAACGTCGGAAAAACTTCCGATAAAATCTTCTATTCCGTAAAAACAAAAAAGAAGTCAAGAAAGAAAGGAAAAAACTATCAAAGGTCTAATGATCAGTTCGTCGAAACGAACAAGTTAGATAGTCCGTGGAATTCAGCTCGGCCGTTCGCCGAGCTGGACCATGTCCAGTTCGGCGAAGGGCCGAGCTGGATCAAACACGGATTCAGCTCGGCCATTTGCCGAGCTGGACCAGTCCAGGTCGGCGAACGGCCGAGCTTGATCGACCGGAGTCCATCTTCACCTCGTCCTCATAACTCCTCTCCCGAGATTACATCGAACTCATCCTTGTTTCGTCTCAATCGGAGGTATCGTTGGAACTGTACGATTTAAAAATCGTAAAGTACTCATTTTTCCGAAGAACATTCGGATTGATCGTATAAAACGACAACAGTTAGCTGAACACTCAAGGTTGTCTACGCTATACGAGGAATTTGAATGTTCTTCGGAATCGACGTAGTTTCGGAAGCATTCTTTTTATAAAATCGTAAAAATGCCAAAGTCGGAAAACGGCCCAAAAAGGGCCAGAACACGGCAAAGAGGCCACTTATGATTTTATGAACCAAGCCCAGTCGTTACTACGGTTTATCACTTGTCGCCTAGAAAAAGATAAATGTCAAGTTTCCGAAGATACAGATATCGAAGAAAAATGGAATATTTCCAAGAAGCGATAAACTCGATCGAGGGCAGAAAGGGAAAAGGTAAACCGCCTTAGAAGGAGTATATAAGGGGATCAAAGCTGAAGGGACGAGGGGACACAAGAATTTTTACTCAGAGAAATACTTAGAGCGATTTAGGCAACTTTCCGTTTTTGTTATTCGAGCTGCGACTCAATTAGGTTTTCTGCAATCTTAGGTGCTAGAACTAAGGGATTTCGCCGACAGCTCTAGCAGCCGAGGCCTTTACCTTGTTGTAACGCTCATACGCAGATTCGGAATAAGACCAATTTCGTTCTCTTTTTGATTCTCATATTTTTCCCATCTGTCTTTTCGTGTTCTTGATTGCTTGACGTGTGGTTTAGCAGATATCCAGGACTTCTGGGAAATTAGGGCTTTCCTAACTTTCCTAATTCAACGGAAATCGACGGTTGCGAATTTCAGTTCCCACAGAGGTGTCTTTTCTTCAGCAGCTCGTTGACCTCGTTCCTTAGTGCGACGCAATCTTCCATCTTGTGACCATGGTCATTATGGAAGTTGGACCACCGGTTTGGGTTCCGGAAGGAATCAGGTGCTCTCATCTTCTGAGGCCACTTGACCTGTAGACCCATCTGCCTCAGAAAACGTTGATCAGCTCTGGTTTCAATATAGCCATGTCGGAGATGTCGGGCCATGTGGATATGTTCACCGCCTCGGCTCTTTCTAGGGGCCGGTTTTGGTACCTTCCCCGATTCCTGCTTCCAGCCTCTTTCCTTTGATAGGATCCTTCATCTCGATCGTTTTTTGTCTGTTTGGAGACCTTCTTGTCTTGCTTTTGCTGAGCCTTCTCTCTACTTGCGACGTCTTCTTCCCACTTGAATTGTGCTCAGGCTCGGGATAGTATGTCTTCCACAGTCTTGCACTGATCGGGAAGCATACCCCTCTTGAAGGCCGAAATTGCTGTAGAGGCATTGCATTCTGGGATAGCTACCTTTTCTTGATTGAAGCGAGCTATGTAGATGCGCAGCGGTTCGGATCGGTGTTGGAGATCCTCGTAAAGGTCATTGGCGGTTTTCTCCAAGCTCCTACTGCTTGCGAATTGCTCCACGGCGAGGGTCGCAAAGGATCGTATAGATCCGTTAGGCAAGTTTATGTACCACTGCAAGGTAGGCCCCGTTAGTGTCGAACCGAAGCCTTTGCACAAGGCTGCTTCTCGCTGCTCTTTCTGGATTGCTACAGTGAGCATCCGTTGCTTATATTGGGCGACATGGTTATCTGGGTCACTGGTACCGTCTAACATCCTCATACTGGGGAAGGAGAATTTGTCGGCATCTCCATCAGTGCGATCTCCTCTGGGAAGGGGGTGTCGGCATAGTAGTTAGGATCAGATGGGAGGAGCTACACCCGGGAGACTTTCGACCATTGATTGAATGACATCGAACTTCTTGGAGAATACTTGTTCAAGATAGGCGGTCACGGCGGATTTTAACGCCTTTGCAGCTTCTATTGTCTCCTCTTTGTCCTCCATCTCAGAGTCACCCTATCTGGTGCAGGTTCGAGCTCTCTTTGCTGTGCCGTCTCCAGTCTCCTTCTCCCTGTCTTGCGGTTGAGATCGTCGGGCTTCGTCACCTTCGTCGGTGGGAGTGTTGAGAGGTTGCATGGGCCGAACCCGCATTAGAAATCGACATCGTTTGGTGCCCGTCGTATGTAGGTCTTGATTCTCATCTTGGAGGATGATATTTTTAGCTTCGAGCTGGTTGAGCTTCTCGGCGCTTTGCTCCAGCTGTTTGGAGTGCTCGCCTAGCGTCTCCTTTAGGTTTTGAACTTCTGAAAGGAGTTCGGGATTCTTGGTAGTTGTTTCCCGAGCTCTGAATAACTCGGTTACTTGGCTTTGAAGAGCATCGAGTTGAACTTGTAACTCGATCTCCCTCGGAGTAGCTTGAACGTGCTCATCGTTCTCTTCTATTGCCATCGTCACGTAGTTACGATTACTCTCCTCCTTCTATCGCCAAATTGTTAGGGTATTTTTCTGTAGGGTCTTTGTGAGTATTACGGAACAATAGAAGAACTAATAAACAAGCAAGAATCGAGACTAAAAGATATTTTATTGATGATTTGAGCATGAACTACAACGTTAGGTGTATAAACCCTACTTCTAGCCACCTAGCTCTAATCTCTTAGTCTCTGAATGTCGATCCCTTGTTCTAGGGTATGGGCTCCCCTTATATAGCCGAGGAGAGGTCGATTTAGGTAGGTTAAACTCTTCCATATTCGGAAATATGAAAGATTTCCCCTAAGTAGAAAACTTCCACTTTACCCTGAGGTGGAGCCGGAAGCAGGGGTCGGAACCGGATTCCCTCCTTGCAGGAACCTGGAGGCCGGTATCTTGCCTGAGGCCTGGTATGAAAGAGAATATTCATACCGGAGTATTTTTCTCCAACATAACATGTGAGGGATATATTAATGTCGCGATGCATATACTTGTATGATTGCATTATATTGTTCAGGCCTCGACTCAGAGGTTATAACATATTGAGCATGTTATAACAGGGAAATCTGTTAGGCCACAGACTTCCTGTTAGGAGTGTGGTCTGTGAGGGTAGAGTCATTGGTTCCAACTGAGTGTTGTGCCTTGTTCGGGGCGTACCAAAGTTAGTTCCAGACATGATGCGAAGAAATGTGTGATGGGGCTAGTTACCCTTGACTTTGTGGCTGCATGACGATGCATCAGTGATATGCCTCTGCCATCAGGTTTTTGAGACTTTGTGTCTAGGGTCGATATCGGTGGATATGACTCTTCAGTCCGATTTTTGAGACTTTATGGGAGAGAATGTATCATGTTGGGTTAACCAATGACAAGAGGAAGCCTCAAATATCAATGATAATCTAACTACTCGTGAAGAAGTAGATGATTGAGTTACTTATTGTTTTATTTTTGCATTACATATTGCTTGAAATATTTTGATCATTGCTGCGTGATGACTGATGCATATTAGGGGAATGATTTAATTGTTAGGGAATCCTGACCATTGTTCATTAGAATTTTTTTTTTTGCAGGAAACGATAGGGGTATCTCGGGTTGCGTAGGAGCAGTGCTTCTCGCGTAGTGTTTATGCCTTTTGCAAATAAATATGTATTGTAATATGTAATTAATATTGAAATCGGTGCACCTTGTATATTTTTGATGTAGTTTGAACCTCCGTATTATATGATATTAGTTCTAGTTTCGGATGCACCAACTAACGGTTTCAAACTCGGGTTGTCAAGCCTTAACTTAAGCCGTTAGGAGGCCAATTATGGGAGATTTTACCTTGGGATTGCGGATCTGATTTGGGAACCTCGGGTTGATGTTTAGGCACGTGGTAGTAGCATCTTTGATCTTTTTAAATTTATCTAGTTCATCGTTCATGTTCTTGTTTGATTGTTGCACGAAATATTAATCAACTTTAACTTAAACCGGATCGGGGGTGTTACAATATAGATCTTGTTCTCGACTTTGGCTAGATAGGGGCCTTGGTCCTTCTCGACCAGCTCGCCATATGGCGAGTTGGGTTGATCATGTCCAACTAGCCGCATGGCGACTACGACTGCACCTTATCAACGTCATGCACTCTCGTCTCGTCTTCGTAGCTTTCTCCTTCGAGCCTTGGCTATACTGTCTCTTGTTTCGTTTTGATTGGAGTTACCGTTGAAACCTTACAATAAAAACCGCAAAGACTTGTTTTCTCGAATCAATCGTATAAAACGATGACAGTTAAATTTTTTTTTTTTTTATAACAGTTAATTTAACACCATAGTTGTCTCGATTATACGATTGGTTTTCGCTATTTCGTAAAACCAACATCGTACATAAGGCAATTTCTTCAAAAGAAGTAGTAAAAACGTTTTAGTAGAAAAACGGCCCGAAGGAGTCTAAAACGCGGCAAAAGCCTACTTACAATTTTTATGAGAATCGGCCCAATATCACCATAACGGTTTATGGAATATCCACGAAAGAAGATAAATGTCAAGTTTCAAGAGATAATCATGAAGATCGAGAAAATTGAATATTTCTGCGAGCAAATAAACTCGACCCATGAGCGGAAAAGGAAAGCCAAAACCGACCTAGGAGGAAAATATATAGGGGATTCCAAGGCGAGAGGCGCAGGGAACGATTCTTTAAGACTCTAGAACTCCCTTGCACTTAGAAACCTTAGGCTTTATTCTCGACAAGTTCGGTTTCTATGACTTACATTCATACTAGACGAACTCGCCCATGCAGTTCGATCTCTTGTACGAATCTTTCTAATTGAACTACGTTGGACTGGATCCTTGAAAGGGTTACATAGGCAGCCTTTCATAAGGTCCAGTCCCAAATCTTACAAAACCTTTTCGTCTTTTTCGTCTATTTCTAAGCGAGTTGCGACCACATAGATATTTCTCGACACAGGAGGTAGTGCTAGCAAACTTATTCTCGTTTAATTGCTTGTGTTTTACGTTTTCCTTTGTAATCTTGTTTCCAGACAACTTTTGTCCCTTGAACGCTCATACGCAAATTCGAAATGAAGATTTATTGTTCGTTTTGTTATCTTTCTATTTTTTCTTCCTTTGTTTGGTCACCTGTCGTTAGCTCTCGCAGAGAATCCGGACTTCAAAGAAAGTAGGGATTTCTTTCTTTACTTCCTCCATTCATTAAAATTGATAGTGTGAATTTCGGTTTTTACATGAACACCAGCAGCTCTTCCAGGCTTTGATTCTTTAAAGACTAATTGTATCTTCTATATCAATATCTTTATAGTGAATATTCACATGCTTATAAAAAGAAAAATAATATGTACTCAATATGACCTCTTATAAAAATACATAACTCAAACAATTTGTGACAATCTAATTGTGGGATGAAGACTAATCTATCTATTTTTTCAGCGTTGTTGAAGACTAAACAACTTTAAGCTTTCATGCATGTGCACTAAATAACTTTTCTTTTTAAAATCGTTTGAGCATTTTCCATGAAAAAATATGCTAGACTCTTAAAATCATTATTGTACAAAGGAGAAATAGTGAAAAGTTGACTCTAAGTGTCCCATGTAAGACAACTGGAGACATTTTCTTAGAAACTGACTTGGCTTTTATCCCCGGAGACCTATAAGGCAAAAAGTCTTCCTTTTTTATCCAACATTCTAAAATAACGAAAATTTAAGAAACAAAATTCGCCGCCAAATGAAAAATAAAACGATAAATTTAATATTTCAATGACGAGGACAAACTATAATCCAGAAATAAATACAAGCGTATTGCTCAAATACATTTGTAGTTTTTTTTTTCTATCAGGATTTTGAATTTTTTTTATAGATTATTTCGTAAGTCATCAAGTAGATCTTAGTTTTGGTAGAAAAATGAGTGACCATAATCAGCAGCGTCCCCGGACTAAGCAAAGTGAAGCATAGACCATGAGCTCCGTTTCTAAAAGAGCCCAATTCTAAATTTATTATTATAAATTCTATAGTTAGTCTTTCTATTTTGTTTACGTAAACACAAAAAAAAATAACAATGTCAACTGAATTAAATCAGGCCCACTTTAAAAAAGTTATAATAAAAATAAAATTTAAATAAACATATTTGTATTAATAAAATAAAATTTAAACAAAGTAGTCATTTAATAAAAAATAAAATTAAAATAGATTAACCATTATGAATTAAAATGAAGTATTTAATCTATTAATTTATGATCCTATTTTTATCTATCATTGACAAGTCATAGCATGACCACTTAAAAAATTAGTTAATATGATATATTTGATTATTTACATTAATAACAAACCAACTATAAATTCGAATTTTATTTTTTAATTATAACAAAATCTGTTCAAAATAGATAGATAATAAGTAAAATTGAAAAATTTCATCATTTCCTTCTTGACTCTATAAAACTCAATAAAACCTCATAAAACTAAAACTCAAAATAAAACACAATATCAGAAGAAACCTCTCCCTGACTTAAACAACACTGTCCCCAGTGTTATACAGTCTGAGATTGGATAGAAAATAAATCATATAGCTCTTTGTGGACAACATCCAACCCCAGATTCAAGTATGCACTCGTCTTCTGCTGAATTTCTAGGACTCGTTCCATCATAGATTCCATCTTTTTAATATGGCCTTGATTCTCATCCTTCTCTACGGCATGTTCCACCAATGAGACTTCATGTACTGAACCAATGTCGGCCTCAACGATTTTGTCACCATCCATTACAGCCGATTTCATCCTGTGCAATTCAAGATTTTTGGTACTGTTGCTAGACACCAAGTTCTCCATCAGTTTCTTAGCTTTCTCTGGGGTCTTTGTCTCAGAGTTTCCTTCTCTTGCAGTATCCAACATTATATTATATCGCACATCAATGACCATGTAGAAGATTTGCAATAGCTGAACCTCCACGAAACCATGATGTGGACAATCCCTTTGGTATCTCTTAAACCTGTCCCAAGAGTTTCTAAAAGCTTCTGTAGGTCCCTGAGAGAATGTCCAAATTCTATTCATCATCTCTTCACCCTTTGCGTGATCTACAAATTCAGTCAGAAACACACTCTTGACCTCATTCCATGTAGTGAGAGATCCTGGTGATTAGGAGTTTTAGCCAATTAACCGCATTCCCAGAGAGAGAATATCTGAACAGCTTGCAGAGGATGTAGTCTTTGGTTCCTTCATGCTCCTTGATGCCAGACACAAAATCCTCGAGTGTCTCAATATGGTCCAAGGGTTTCTCATGAGGAAGACCATGAAAAGGATGCTGACTCACTTAGTTGGCGGGTTTTATATCAGCTCCCTGGATTGCTAGAGGTTGAATCACAGATCTGTTAGCGTAGAACTGACTAGGCATGATCCATTCTACAACCGTTATCCGTCGAAGAACTCTATCATCCTCGGTAGCAGCAGATGCCTCAGGGATTACAGCCCCATGTGTATCTATTTTATGACGTGCTGCATTACACAGATGACAATGTTGTTTGTTCGTGGGTTGGTATCGATCGATACTCGAGTTGAAGTGTCGATCGTTGCTCGGTCACAAGTTTCGATCGACAAAGTAGAGGTGGTGTCGATCGATTCTGCGCGTTTCTCTTTGCGGATCAAACATTCCAAACGTGTTGGGTCTGATAATACTAATATGCATGTACCTGAAAGAAAAGAAAATTTCTTTATGTAAGTACACTACAAGAAAACAGCGACATACTGAGGGAAAAAATCGTCGGTATGTCGTCGGAATAACGTTATTCCGACGACATACCGACGAAACAAGTCCTCGGAAATAACTCCTTGGAAATTCTTTTTTCGTCGGAAATCCCTCGAGAGTAAGAGGGAGGATGAAGATATGGAGTGAATGAAGAGGAAGAGGGGTACTTGTATTTATAGTTGAAATCCTGCCGACAGACCGAGGAAATTCCGACGGAATTCCGACGAAAACGGCTAGTTCGTCAAAATTTCCTCGGAATTTTTAAAATACCCCAACGGCTCTCTAACTGCTATAATATATCCTCGGAATTCATCGGTTTTTCTTGTAGTGGTAACGTAAAACAGAAAATAAAACCCAGACTAAACCTATTAATCAAGTCTAATGGCGATCCAATGCTCCATGGCAACGACGCCAAATTTGATATCACTCAAATTATCCTAAGGAGCGACTTTATTCTCTCCAATAAGAGGTTCAGTTGTAGTACTTAGGGATCGAATACATATGGAGTGTGGGCACACAATAGAATTTAGAAATCAAGGTTAAGCTAGGCAATCAATATGAAAAGCAGTAAATAAATGAAAGCAGGGTGAACAAGGTAGTTGTTCAGTTGATTGATTGAGATTTGTAAACAATAAGGAAGAATGCTAGATCTAGGGATTTATCAATCAACAGATTCAATACTACAATAAAGGATGCTAAGAATTTTACAGATTCAATTCTAGAACTCGGATTCAATAGAAAGTAATTCAGCATTCGCATGCAATTACTAATCAGATGTCTAAGTCCTATGTTCCAGCTGACACATGCGAACAAGGAGCGAGCGTCGACCGATGCTATGCCTGAGCGCCGATCGATGATTGTTCAGACAAGCATTAACGACCTAATCGATTATGTTCAATTAAAACCCTAGACCAACTGTCGTATGCGCCTAGGTATCTAATTCACTCAGTGTTAAGGTTTCGATAATCAATTACACTTTTGTGCCTCTCTATTGTCCTATGATTCTAGGTTCAAGCAATCAGTCACACTGTCGTGCTTTTCTAACTATTCCAGATCCTAGTATTACAAGCTACCCTAGTGTAGAATTCAATAAGAAACCCTAGCAATCCTAACAGATTGTCAGTTTGACATTAAGCTCATGGAATCCCTAAATCTAACAAGATGATTGATAGACCATGGATTTGACTAGGGGTGTTCAATCCGAATATCGGTTCGGTTTCGGTTCGGTTTTTTCGATTTTTCGGTATTTCGGTTAGTAAAATATAACTACCATTCTAAATCCATATTTACTTCGGTTCGGTTTGGTTTATATACCGCCGGTTTTCGGTTTATTCGGTTTTATACCAAAAAATAAAATTCTTTATTTTGGGATCATATTATATGAATTTTAGAGTCTTGTTGTCAACACATTCATGTATTAAAAAATATTATAAGTTTAAATAAAAGAACAAAAATAAAAAATGTTTCTATCATCTAATAAAATAATCAAATCTATAATTAAAATCAAAGCTCAAAATTTTGATAATAAAAATAAAAAAACAAAAAATAAAACAGAAGCACAAAGCACAAAAAATAAGTTATTATATTCTTTCATATTTAGCGTTCATTAAAGTCATGTTTCTTCTATTAAACACGAAACTCTATTCGTTTATAGATAAAAAAAATTGTGAAGAATTTCCACTAATTGTTATCATCAAATTTATAATCTTTATTTCAATTTTGTCAATGCTAAATTAAAGCAAAAAGATCAAAAGAAGACTAAGAAAATAAGAACCATGTTTGCGATGAATTGTTATTTAATTATAGTTCAAGTGTTTTACAAATCAGGACTATTTTATTACTGTAAAAAATATGGTAATAGTTATTAGCAAAAAAATTAACTTATGATTTTCATACGTTGTTATAAAATATATACATATTTACATGTTTCTATTTTTTGATCGATTTTATTCGGTTTATTCGGTTTTATCGGTTATATACCGAAGCATATCCAAATCCTATGGTTTTTTAAAAATCATATCCATTCGGTTTGTATGGTATATACCAAATCCAAACCATATTATCTATTTCAGTTCGGTTCGGTTCGGTACGGTTCGGTTTTGCCATATTGAACAGCCCTAGATTTGACCCACTTTCACTCATGGTTTATAGGTGCTTTTACTACTAATTATTATATTATAGAGTCTATTTATTATATTTATAAGATCTGGAGTGATTTGGAGATAAGTTATGATTTTGGAGCATTTTGGAGATATTTGGAGGAAGCACCCGAGATGACAATCGAGTTCGACCATCGGTCGATATTGAGGACCGAATATCGATCGATGTTCACACGAATATTGATCGACGTTCACATCAGAACATCGATCGACAGCGAAGCGCGCCGAAAGCCCGTTTGGTCACAACCTACTTGAAGCCCAAGTTTTCACCAATTTAGAAGATTACCCCTGACGAGTTTTATCCTAATTATATAAGCTTTGCCACCATGTTAGAGGAAAAGTGTGGTTTCTTTTGTTTCTAGTTTTAGTATTATCAGCAACAAAATTTTAGGATTTTGATTGATTGGAGAGAAGATCCAAAGTTATATTTGTGAGTGGAACTCCATTGATATCTATTTACTATTCTAATGAAGTTTTCTTACATAATAGCTGTTATGAATTGTTTGGCCATGTCTGAGTAGTTTTATTGTTAGATTTTAGGGTTTAAATAGGTTATGAGGGATTAGCCCCAACTATAGATTGCTGAGTTGTGATAATAATCATTAGGATTGTCATTAATGCCTGATTCTAGATTAGATACCTAGAACTTGCCCTAGGATTGTTAGATAAAAGTGGTAGCTTCATTCTCATCCTGAAACCATTCTAATTGAGCTAAGATTCTTGCTAGAGTAAGGCGAGAGCTGATCTAGTGAGCTTAGTGAACATAATTCAACCCGCGCATAAAGCTTAACTAGAAGCGCGTCGATCGATATCCATATTGGATAATCGATTGACGGAGTGAAAGGTGTATCGATCGATATCCCTATAGGATAATCGATCGACACTTGCTATTGATCGAACACGCTTGTTTGGGTAATTAGATCTAGTTAATAGACAAGTCCAGAAACGCGAGAGCTGATTGACTTGTTATTTAGTAGTTGAGCTCTACATTATCATGCAAGCAACTCATTAGGCATCTGCAGGATTATAATTCCAAGTTTCCTGAATAAAAATCCTAAGTCTATGTGGGAACCGAAATTCGCACTGTCGATTTCCGTTTAAATTAGGAAAGTTAGGAAAAGCCTAATTTCCCAGAGGTCCCGGATATCTGCTAAACCACACGCCAAGCAATCAGAACACGCAAGTAAAGACGAAAAGAAATAAGAAATCGTAAAAGAGAGCAAAAGGAGTTTTATTCCGAATTCGCGAATGAGCGTTACAACAAGGTAGAAGCCTCGGCTATGAGAGCTGTCGGATAGATTCCTAGTTCTAACAACCTAAGACTAAAAAACCTAGTTGAGTCGCAGCTCGAAATAACAAAAATGAAAAGTTCCCTAATTGCTCTAAGTGCAAATTTTTCTCTGAAAAAGTTCTCCTTTTGTGCCTCTCGCCTAGGACTTCTTATACACTCCCTCCAAGGTTGGTTTGAGCTTTTCCCTTCCTGCCCTTAAGCTGTCATAACTCGAAAATGGAGATATTCCATTTTTCTCGATCTTCATGATTTTCCGCGGAAACTTAACATGAAATTTGACATTTATCCTTTTTGAGGATAAAGTGTAAACCGCCATAGCATCTATGGGATTTTCCTTGAAAAATCATAAGTGGGTTTCTAGTCACGTTTTAGACTTATTTGGGCCGTTTTTCAACTCGAAACGTTTATTACAATTTTTATCGATAAACCTAAACTTTCTGTGATTTTTATCGTAAAGTTTAAGTGATAACTCCAATCGACGGGAGTGTGAAATGATATGGCTGTGGTACTTGGGAACTAGCATTGAGGAACTGACGAGAATGCAAGGTTTTGGGTCGTGCCCGTTGATCGATGTCCGAAACAGTTCGGTCGCTACGTAGCGACCGAGCCGCGATGGACCGGTCGCTACGTAGCAACCGAACGAATGGCTTGGTCGGTCACTACGTAGCGACCGACTAGTTGCGAATCGGTCGCTAAGTAGCGACCGATCGAGAGGTTTCGGTCGGTCGCTACGTAGCCACCGACTCGTTGCGAATCGGTCGTTACGTAGCGCCAATCGAGAGGCTCGGTCGGTCACTACGTAGCAACCGACTCGTTGTGAATCGGTCGCTACGTAGCGACCGATCGAGAGGCTCGGTCGGTCGCTACGTAGCAACCGACTCGCTACGGATCGGTCGCTATGTAGCGACCGATCGAGAGGCTCGGTCGGTCGCTAGTAGTGACCGACTCATTGTGAATCGTTGAGTTCTATAATATCATGCTTTAGTCTCTATATCATTATAATCCTGATTTCTTGAATAGAAACCCTAGATCTAGCAAACCATCCTTCCATCAAACAACTATCTGCCGAGCTGAACAATTGTCTTGTTCAACTTGTTTACTGCTTTATTTACTGCTTTCTATCTTTATTTACTGCTTTAAACCTATTAGCCTAGCTTAATCATATAACTATTAGATCTTTTGTATGCCCTAGCTCCATGTGGATTCGATCCCTAAGTACTACAACTCGACCTCTTATTTGAGAGAGTATAAATCACTCTTTAGGGTAATTTGAGTGATATCACTTTTAAGCACCAAAACCTCAACCAATCAATCCAGAAATTACTTGCTCAACAAAACTCCAAATTTACATTTTAATCATTAAACCATCCTACTTAACAAATTCCATTAGATTTATTAGGTTCCCTAGCTCCTTGTGGATTTGATCCCCAAGTAATGCAATTGAACCTCTTATTTGAGAGAGTAAATTCACTGTTTAGGGTAATTTGAGTGATATCAAATTTGGCGCCGTTGCCGGGGAGCTTTGATCGCCTATTAGATTTAATTTTGATAAGTTTCTGACATAAATTTTTTTCTTGGATTTTCAGGTACTTGCCCAGCAGTACCAGAAGCAACAAGGAAACTCAACTTCTATTATCACCAGATCATGCAAGCTTGGAGCGTTTAATCCGCAAAGAAGGGCTCTCCTCATCAATCGACAACAACACTTGTTCGTCGCTCGATTTTCGTCAACCACCGTCGACCCAGGCACTAGTCCCGTCACCCGATACTCGCTCACCACCGTCGACCGAAGACACTCATCTCCCGTCGACCGACATCTTCCATCCGACATCGATCGATACTTCAGTCCAAACATCGATCGATACTGAGCCGCGAGACATGGTTGCGACTTTGATTCTTGTACGTGATGAGAGATGAGACCTGTATGACAAGGAGGGTCATCTGCGTAATGGAACAGGTAAGAGGATAGACGCTCAAGGGACTGCAATCCCTGAGTCTGATACTGAAACTACAGGCGCTACTCTACCTGTAGATGAGGCCGCTCGACCCATAACATTGGCTGACTACAACCGTCCAGATCAGTTCTACACCAACAGATCATCCATTCGACCTCCAACTATTCATAGGGATTTCGAGTTGAAGCCGTAGTACTACACACTCGTGGGACAAACACCCTACTATGAGTTATCTCACGAGCATCCTATGGACCATTTGGAGAGGTTCGAGGATCTCATATCTGCTATTAAAATCGAGGGAGTTTTGAAGACTACCTCCTATGCAACCTCTTTAAGTATTCACTTGCTGGCGATGCTTCGCATTGGCTTAAGCAGCTACCACCAGGATCTCTCACATCCTGGAGCGACATCAAGAATGCATTCTTATGAAACTTCTTTGATGAAGCACGTGCTGAAGACTTGAGGAGCAAGATTGCTACATTCACTCAGGAGCCTGCATAATCATTCAGAAGTTCCTGGATCAGATTCAAGTCTTATCAGAGAGACTGTCCACACCATGGATTCAATGAAGTACAACTGCTCAGTACTTTCTACAGAGGCATCGCGGTGCAGTACTAGATGGCTCTTGATGCTTTCAGCAATGGAAACTTCAACACTAGGAATCCAGAGGAGGCAGTGAAGGTCATTGAAAACCTAGCATCCTGTAGCAGCACCAAGAACACTGACTTTGAGAGGAAGAGATCTGCCACAATCCTTGGGAATGAACAGATGGATGAAGTGAAGGCAAAGCTGAACAATGTTCACAAGCTGAACAATGTTCACAAGCTTCTCAGGAAGAAGGTCTGCTTGGTTGGAGATGCAAAGGCTGTAGACACAGAGGGTAGAGCAGAGGAAGCAGATGTGAACTTCCTCAGTGGAACTGGATTCCAAGGTTCTGGAAACCAAGGTGGAAACAGAAACTCCTATGGAAATAGGGGCAATTTCAACCAGAGTTCGCAGCACCAGAAACCCTACAGCAACAACTACAGCAACAACATGGGTTATGGAAACTCCTACTACCCGAAGCCACCACTGCCAACTCAAGAGAGCAAGATTGAGGAGATGCTTGATAGAGTTCTCGAGGGATAGCAGCTCATGACAGTGGACTTCAATGGGAATATTGATTCTGTCTACACCAACCTGAACACAAAGTTTGAGACTTTGAGCACTCATGTGAAGAAGCTAGAGATGCAGGTTGTTCAGACAGGAGAAGCTGTTAAGAGGCAGGGAGCCTTGACAAGAGGGGTAGAAGATGATGTGATGAAGCACCACGTGAATGCCATCATTGGGGATGATTTCTGGCAAGTGGTGAAGGAAGAGAAGCTGCAAGAAGGAGATTTCGAAGTATAGAGTCTGATGAGTTTCGGCGTATCACATTGGTGTCGATCGACGCCAAGCCACGAACATCGGTCGACAGAAGTCATCCAAAACCGATCGACATCCTCTCCTGGACATCTATCGACAACACCTACGGAGTCAACCGTATCTTGCAATGCCGTGAGGACCATTACTCACGAGGAGTTCGCAGCAAAACACCAACATCCACTCACCCCTGTCTACGTAAAAATCGATCGACATTCTGACCCCGTCATCGATCGACATCCGGTGACCGCCATCGATCGACAACATCCAGCACCCATCGATCGACAACCTCCAGCACCCATCGATCGACGAGCACCTCTTACGTACCGAGTGCAGATGCCGAAGATAGATGTTGCACGTCTTAATGCACTCAGGCCCAAACCCAAAAATTCAGAAAACCCACCAGAGGCCGTCAGGATACCTTCAGAAGATGAAACAGATTATGGAGGTTGATAGGGTTCCTACGGGAAGAACCCCTAAGGAAAAGAAAGGAAAAAGTGGAGAAACATCTAAAGAGGGGGGCTAATGAAAAGGAAAAGAAAAGTTTCCAAAAAAGAGTCTTCAGGATTCCTCTAGATAAGCCATTCGAGGAGGCTTATTTTACCCATAGATTGTGGATGTTCTTCAGAGAAACTAGAGAAACAAAAGAAGACATCAAGAGAATGTTCTGTGAAGCTAGAGAGAAGATGAGGAAAAGGATTACATTGAAGAAGAAGAGTGATCATGGGCAATTTGTAATACCATGCACCGTGAAGGGTATTGAATTCCCACATGCCTTGTGCGACACAAGAGCATCAGTCAGCATACTACCTAGGGTTATGGCAGATCATCTAGGTCTGCAAGTGGAGCATTCCAAGGAATTATTCACTTTTGTGGATTGTTCTCAGAGGAACTCAGGAGGGATTGTGAGAGACCTAGAGATGCAGATTGGTAATGCCCTAGTTCCAATTGATTTCCATGTCTTAGACATCAAGCTAAACTGGAACTCTTCTCTATTACTTGGGAGAGCCTTCTTGTCAACAGTGGGAGCAGTGTGCAACTTGCAAATCAACCAGTTGTGCATAACGCTCATAGATCCTCATGTCCATTACAATCCTATTCCAGTCAAGAAGCCACAGATGACGTCCAGAAGAATCAATGATCCAGGAATCATTGCAGCATGCCACTGTGGAGCCGAATACGAGACGGAATACTCGGCGTTGATCGAAACTCACACTGCAACATCGATCGACATCAACCATACAACATCGATTGACATCCGACCAAAACCAAAAACCATTCTAAGCGAAAAGGATAAATTTGATAACCAGTATCTAACTCCAGACGAATTTGGTATTTTCAGGGACCCAAATGGCTACGTAAGAGCAATCAATGGACGTACTCTGCATGTATCTCGAGAAGATATTGCAGACATCCTTCAGACGGCTAATGGAGCAGACAACCTCTTCGTGCAACAACACAACTTTCCAGAACACCAGCAGAAGGTTACAAAGGAGTTCTATGACACAGCTGGTGGCATAGATAAAAGCTTCAAACACAGGTCTCGACATCCTACTCGACCATCGATCGACGTAGACGTCTCAATATCGGTCGACAGACGTCCTGAATTTGGCAGAAGATCCTTTGATCTTTTCGGTACTAGGAAATTCTACTAGGAAGAGAAGGATGAGTATGGAATCTACAGAGATGATCATGGATACGCTAGAGACGTAGATGGACACACCATTCACGTTCACAACAAAGATATCAAAAGACTTCTGGAAAGAGCTTAGAGAGATGACCCCAACTACATCTGTCTTCCTGAACATGCTAGCTCATTTACTCAAACCAAGCTAGTACCAGAGATCTACACCAAGGACGAGGTCAATGAGATGTTCTATGGAGTCTGCGGAGAACAAGAGAAGAACAAAGAAGACTTCCAGATGAAGCTTGATGAAGTCTACTATCCATTGAATGATAGTATCAGTTGGCTAACTACTTGCATGGAAGAGATGAGGCAACACATAGCCAGAATTCAGCGTGCGACCGACGTTTCTCGCCCTACATCGATTGACAGACGTCGACAAGCATTGATTCACAACCGTTTACCAGCATCGGTCGACGACAATCCACCACACTCACATACGATGAACTCTCAACCAGATTCTCACACCAGGGAAGAGATAGATCAGTTGGTAGAAGGGATCTACAAAGCTTTGGAAACTACAGAAGAGAGGCTTGATAGGAGATGTGATGACATCTATTTCCCAATGGACCTCACTATTAGCGCTTTGACTTCCAAGATATAAGCTATTCAAGGGGGATTAGTGGAGATTCAGAGTTACATTGGCCGTTGACCAGAAGCATCAGCATCGATCGACAGACGCAACAATAAATCGACCGACATTCACAGACAGACATTGGTCGACGAAGCTTCAAACCGAGGGAGGCTAGTACAAAAGGTGACATCAGATATGTCTGATACACACAACTGTGGAGAGGAGATCTCAGCTGACACATACGCCAGACATATGAGACATCAGTTCACTCTCGAGAGTCTTGGAGATAGATTGCAGAAGATAGAAGATGCAACTATAATAATGAAGGACAAATGGCGCAGAGGACGTGAAGCAATGCAAGACTTCACTGGTACATGGTTCAACAAGCGCAAAGAAGAGATGGAGACTTGTTTCCCAACAAGTGCCAGCTTTCAACATCACTAGCCTAAATCACGTCCAAAGTCAAGCTAAATGACTATAACAAAGCGCTAAGTGGGAGGCAACCGACTATTAGGTAATATTTATTTGGTTTTTATTAATCTACTATTTATGTTGGTTTTTAATTATTGCTGGTCATTATATATATATAAAAAAAAAGAGAGATCCGAGTAGACGATTGCGTGAGTATCGACCGACGAGACACTATCGACATCGATCGACATAGCTGAACCTGCCACGACCAATATCAACATCCTTACATCGGTCGACAATCATTCCGGTCTGGTATATCATTCTAACTTGTTACATTAAGTACTTATTATTTAATTATCACCATAACTCCAACTAAGTTTACACTAAGGACAGTGTAGTTTAAGTCTGGGAGGGAGGTTTACTGATATTAGTTTATTCATGAATTTTAAAAATATTTTCAATTTCTATTGAGTCAAGAAGGAGATAATGAACTTATTAGATTTTTGCTTGTTATCTAACCACTCTTTAGGACTATTCTAGACTTACTGATTGCAGATAGTACTAAAGATACTAAAGTGGATCAATCTGTCAACTATGTTACACTTGCTGAGATTGTTTGAAGGAACCAAAGTTGACCTCCAACACTAAAACTTGACACAACTACTTGTCTTGGGGCTTGGTATACATGGGATTGGATTCTTCAAACAAGTCTAGAAGGTAAAACCTTGTGTAGATAGATTTATCACCCTCTCTCTCTCTCTCTATTTTCGAAATATAGATATAAAATATATATATATTTATATATATATATATATATATATATATATACATTTCTATTAGAGATTTATTAGGAAGGGATTCGAACATGACTTGGTGGCTACAACCATTAAGGCTTGATTCATGGAAGCCTGTCCAATCTTGGTCAATGATCTTGCAAATATAAGCAGACTTTGACTAAGAGAGAAAGTTAGTAGAGAGAGAAGATATGAACTAATGTTTACCTGGAGGTCCAGATACTTGTTTGAAAATCTTTGCATCCTGTGATCGATACTCCCAAGGTAAAGTCTGCACTTTTATTTATGCTAAGAAATGAGGTTGGTAGAGGGGAATGTCAGACAAGATTTGCTAAGTTGTTAGCTAGGTGAATTTGGTTGCTAAGCTAGGATATGGTATAATGTGCTTTTTTGATTAGGACTTCTTAGATGTGGATTGCAATATAGTAGAGGTGATGATTCTAAGTTTAAAATTGTGTGAGTCCCTGCTGTTTTCAAACTTCTTTCAGAGAGACTGCCTGTTTGTTTTGCTTGAGGACAAGAAAAAGGGTAAGTTTGGGGAAGTTGATAGACCTTGGATTTGACCCACTTTCACCCATGATTTATAGGTGTTTTTACTACTAATTATTATATTATAGAGTCTATTTATTATATTTATAAGATCATGAGTGATTTGGAGATAAGTGGTAATTTTGGAGCATTTTGGAGATATTTGGAGCAAGCACCCGAGATGACCATCGAGCTCGACCATCGGTCAATATTGAGGAACGAATATTGATCGATGTTCACATCAGAACATCGATAGAAAGCGAAGAGCGCACAAAGCCCGTTTGGTCACAGCCGACTTGAAGCCCAAGTCTTCACCAATTTACAAGAAAACCCCCGACGAGTTTTAACCTAATTATATAAGCTTTGCCACCATGTTAGAGGCAAAGTGTGCTTTCTTGTGTTTCTAGTTTTAGTATTATCGGCAAAAGGTTTTTAGGATTTTGATAGATTGGGGAGAAGATCCAAAGTTATATTTGTGATTGGAACTCAAATGATATATATTTACTATTCTAATGGAGTTTTCTTACCTAATTGCTGTTATGAATTGATTGGCCATGTCTGGGTAGTTCCATTGTTAAATTTTAGGGTTTAAATAGGTTATGAGGGATTAGCCCCAACTATAGATTACTGAGTTGTGATAATAATCATTAGGATTGTCATTAATGCCTGATTCTAGATTAGCTACCTAGAACTTGCCCTAGGATTGTTAGATAAAAGCGATAGCTTCATTCTCATCCTGAAACCATTCTAATTGAGCTAAAATTATTGCTAGAGTAAGGCGAGAGCTGATCTAGTGAGCTTAGTGAGCATCATTCAACCCGCGCATAAAGCTTAACTAGAAGCGCGTCGATCGATATCCATATTGGATAATCGATCGACGGAGTGAAAGGTGTATCGATCGATATCCCTATAGGATAATCGATCGATACTTGCTATTGATCGAACACGCTTGTTTTGGTCATTAGATCTAGTTAATAGAAAAGTCCAGAAACGCGAGAGCTGATTGACTTATTATTTAGTAGTTGAGCTCTACATTATCATGCATGTAACTCATTAGGCATCTGTAGGATTATAATTCCAAGTTTCCTGAATAAAAACCCTAATTCTAGCTATTTCCTTTTAAGCACCAAAACCTCAACCAATCAATCGAGCAATTACGTACTCAAGAAAACTGCAAATTTACATTTTAATCATTAAACCATCTTAGTTAACAAATCCCATTAGATTTATTAGTTTCCCTAGCTCTTTTTAGATTCGATCCCTAAGTACTGCAATTGAACCTCTTATTTGAGAAAGTAAATTCACTCTTTAGGGTAATTTGAGTGATAACAATGATTACTCAGACATAGAAGAAACACAAAACATAGTTTGAATAAATAGTAGATAAGAAATCAATGATAAAACCAGAGGAGTTCCAATCAATCTCTGAAGGAGAATTGATCTTCTCCCCAACCCTAAAACTATGAATAAAAGAAGTAATAGAAAGCGTAGCCATCTACAATGGCTTAGAAAACACATAAATAGGGTTTTGAGTTGTCCAGGGGTATTCTGGTAACTTGTGGTATCTTCTCGGCTTAAGTCGGTCATGAAATAGACTCACAAGATTGTCGTCTGCCTATTTTGGAGTTTTATCAATAATTTTCTTGTGTAAGTGGGGATCCAATATTTTCTGAACTATAGCCGTCGATCGACACCAAAGGTCTGTCGTCGATCGACATTCCTTCTAATCCTCGACAGCTTCTCTCGCGAGGCAGACATAACTCTCTTCAGGAAAACGGACATAACATCTACTATAGGGTGCTGATTGATCTCAAACCGGTGGCATTGGAAATATAACTTAAATCTATATCTTAAGTCAAAAGATGGGCTTAATCTCACTGTGGAAAGGTTTCCATCCATTGCGAAACATCTAACGCATCTGTGCAATTCTACACCTCAAAAGGCTCCAAAATCACCAAAGTTCTCCAAAACGTATCTGAACCTGAAAACACTCTCAAAATACTCCAAACCCATATATATATATATACTCTAAATAAGTCATATACCATGGTCTAAAAGTGGTAAAATCCATGGTATAACAGCATCAGCTGAGCAGTGGGCTTGATGGTTTGGTTGCTAAACTAAGGCCTAGTACATGGAAGTGCCCCAGAGGTTGGTACTTGTTGGGGAAAAACATTCGGGTAGGTTTATTCTTCAAGCCTCGGGCAAGACACCGGCCTCCAGTTTCCTACTAATAGAAGACCCTGGTCCCTACCCCTATATCGAAACCAGAGCTAATCAATGTTCTGAGGCAGATGGGCCCGCATGTCAAGTGGCCTCAGAAGATGAAAATACCTGAATCCTTCTGGAACCCAAACCGGTGGTGCGACTTCCATAATGACCACGGTCACAAGACAGAAGATTGTGTCGCACTAAGGATCGAGGTCAACGAGCTGCTGAAAAAAAGACATCGCCAAGAGTTCCTTTCCGATAAAGCCAAGAATCTACTCAACAAGGAGGATAACAATCAGCCCACTGGAGCTGTTCCTGCTTCGCCTCCCAGACAAGATAGGGTGATCCACGTCATCTCCGACGGCTCTGAAGTAAGCGGCATAAGTCATGCAGCTGCAAAGAAGAGTACACGACACGCCAAGAACGGTCACAAGACCGGGAAAACAAAGCACCAGCTCCTGGGCACGGATGAGATAAGTTTCACCGCGAAGGAGCAGGAGAGGGTCCTAGCTCCCCACCAAGATGCCTTAGTCATATCGCTCGCTGTAGCAAATTGCCTAATAAAAAGGATACTGGTGGAAAATGTGATATACCATGGATTTCACCCATTATTAGCTATGATATATAGGTGTTTTAATATATGTTTACTACTATATAGAGTCTATTTATAGTATTTACAGGTTCAGGGATGATTTGGAGGAATGTGGTGATTTTTGGTGTCTTTTGGAGCCTTTTGATGTGCCGAGCTGCACAGACGCTTCAGATGTTTAGCTATGATTGGAGATATTCCCAACGTTTTATTAAGCCCATCTCGTGACAGATGATAGATCTTTGAGTTAGCTTTTCAATACCACCGGTTTGAGGTCAATCAGCATCTTGTAGCAGACGTTATGCCCGTTTTACTGAAGAGTGGTCAGATTGCCTCGCGAGAGGCAGCTGTCGAGGAAATGAAGGACTGTCGATCGATGAAACAGCATTCGTGTCGGTCGACAATGATGCCAGAATATGGGCTGAGCATATTTTATGACCGACTGAAGCCTAGAAGCAACCACTAATTACCAGAATACCCTTGGACGACCTCAAACCCTATTTATGTATTTTCTAAGTCATTGTTGACGGCTAAGCTTTCTTTTATTCTTGTTCTAGGTTAGGAGAGAAAGGAGGAACTCCATTAGAGTACTCCTGGAACTTCTTTGGTTTTTATTATCTATTCTATTGCTGTTTTATATCTATTCATCTATGATTTTATGTGACAACTTCATGTCTGAATAGATCCACCTGTTAGGTTTAGGGTTCATATAGTTTATGTGGGATTAGCCTCAAATATAGAATTGCTAAGTTGTGATATTCATCATTGAGTCTGTTCTTATTGCTTGTTCTTGAGTAATTAACCTGAACTTGATCATAGATTTATTAAGCACAAGCGAAAGCTTGGGTTTTTATCTAACATGTCTTCTCTGAGCTAGGATTGATAGAAACAAACGAGAGTTGATCTAGAAACCCTAGTGAACATTTAATCAACCCGCGCTAAACGCTTACTAGAAGCGTGTCGATCGATTCTCCTAATGGGATATCGATCGACACGACGAAAGGCGTATCGGTCGATGCTCCTATAGAGACATCGATCGACGCTTTCTAAGATTCGACATCGAGAGTTGAAGGTCTTGGATCTAGTAATAGATAATCTAGAAATCGAGAGATGATCGGTTATTCTAATCGTTGAGTTCTATAATATCATGCTTTAGTCTCTATATCATTCTAATCCTGATATCCTGAATAGATACCCTAGATCTAGCAAACCATCCTTCCATCAAACAACTCTCTGCCAAGCTGAACAATTGTCTTGTTCAACTTGTTTACTACTTTATTTACTGCTTGCTATCTTTATTTACTGCTTTAAACCTATTAGCCTAGCTTAATCATATAACTATTAGATCTTTTGTGTGCCCTAGCTCTCTATGGATTCGATCCCTAAGTACTACAACTCGACCTCTTATTTGAGAGAGTATAAATCACTCCTTAGAGTAATTTGAGTGATATCAAATTTGGCGCCGTTGCCGGGGAGCTTTGATCGCCATTAGATCTTATCTAGTTAGATTTAGTCTAGGTTTTACTACTTTTTAAAAAACTGATAAAATGTTTTCTTGTGTTTCAGGTACAACCATATGAGTACCAGAAGCAACAAGGGGATATGGCTCTTACTAGTAGAGCCACTGGATTTGGAACGCGTGATCCATAAGTCTAAGAGGGCAGTCGGCACTCTCCAACCAGCGATTGACAGTGTAGAAATCCAAGTGTCGATCGACACTGTTCACCTGACGTCGATCGACACTGTTCACCCGACGTCGATTGACACTGTTCATCAACCGTCAATCGACACTGCTCATCAACCGTCGATCGACACTGTTCATCCACCATCGACAGACACTGTTCATCTGCCGTCGACTGACACTGTTCATCTGCCGTCGACTGACACTGTTCATCCGCTGTCTGACACCACTTGTTTGAAGGTAGAGAAGGTGGAAGAGCTCATACTTAAAGTTGACGAGAATGGGATGCTAAGAGACGAAGCAGGTCGAACTCGCAACAACACAGGACAATTGATTAATGCAGAGGGTGTTGTAATCCCTGATGTGATTGATGTTGCTAAGACAAACGACTTTGATCTAAACCGCGAATGGTATGATTGGGGAAGTGTGGACCCTTTTCGAGGTCTTCCTCATGAAGATCCTAGAGACCTTATCAAAGAACTTGAGGAGCTAGCCTCTGCAAGCGAGCAGAATGAAGTATATGTAGACCACATTATCAGCAACATCTTCCCCTATTCTCTATCTGGAGATGCATTTAGCTGGTTCAGTCAGCTGTAGCCAAGATCTTTAGTCTGCTGGGAGGACATTAAGACCGCCTTCCTCAACAAATTTCTCTATGAAGCTACAGTAACTCGACAGAAGGAGTTTGATGATATGTTGGACAAGATGATTAAAGGCCAGGAGAAGGAATTGATGTCTAGTTTCAGTCAGATGTTGGGTATAGACTACACTGAGCCGAATGAGGAATCTGAAACCATGAACGCTCAGATCGAAAAGCCAGACATTGAGGTTCAATTGACAGATGAGTTTGCGCGAAGAGAAGAAGCTGACATTAGTGACACGACCTCCACGTCTATCGACGGTACGACCTCAACGTCTACCGACAGCAGGACTTCAACGTCTACCTACGGCACGACCTCAACATCGACCGATGGCAAGACCTCAACGTCGACCGACGGCACGACCTCAACGTAGATCGACAGTACGACCTCAACGTCTACCAACGGTACAACCTCAATGTCGATCGACGATAAAGAAAAAGAGATCACCATGGAAGATTTCTTGGTCCTAGAAGAATTCTTGGAGTTGGAGTTAGAAGAATTCTTGGAGCTGGAGGAATGGCTTGAAGATATGGATCAGAATTCGACGAAGAAGCTTGATGACGATCTGAATACTTCGAGAGGAGATCTGGAAACTTCACCAAAGGCTAGCATCGGTCGACACCAACCTGATGAGATCGATCGACACCCACCCTGCATCATTGACCGACACCCACCCTCTATCATCGTTCGCCATCTACCAGGTAGCATCGACCTACACCCACCCGAGAGCATCGATCGAAACCCGTTGTTGGACGAACCGCACGGTTTCATAGTTGAGATGGAACCAATTGAGGAAATAATGCACGAGTCTGAAGCCTCACACAATGCTGACTCCAAACATCTGAGACCACTTATATGCACAGAAGAAGCTGCTGGGCTTCACAAAAGAGTGAAGAGGATACATGATCCTGTGAAGATTGTGGTTCCATGAGCTGTGGTTGAAGTTGAATTTCCTACCCCACCAGATAGAAGTATGCAGTTAAGTCCTTACAATGGGGTACTTGATGATCCTCTACATGCAGAAGCTTCTCAGAGAGGGTTGCAATTTTGAGATGAAGTCGATAAGGGCCCAGCAAAAGCAGCATCGATCGACACGGATCGGATACCATCGAACGACACCAACAAACCGGCATCGATCAACACTATCACATCAACATCGATCGACACTGGACGCATATCAGAGCAGAAGGAGTTCGATGTGCGTGGAAATCTTAAGGATGGAGATACCACCACGCGATCAGACAAGTCTGGGGGGAAAGAAGAGGGGGAATTGGAAGAAGAGAAAAAGGATCAAGGATGGTCCTCAGGTATAATTGATCCCTCGCTTCTCAGATGGTGTCAGGAAATCCAGAGTGCGCAGCAGATGCTTCTCACAACCATTTGCAAACCTTTGAGCGCTCCTTACTGCTGAGATGATAGACAAAGGAGAAGAGTCTATATAGGAGGCTTTCACACAAGAATGATAAATCTTCAGAGAGAAGACATTGAGACTTTTTTGGAACATGTTCTCATTCTCATCCGGACTAAATCAGATCTCCAAAGTCAAGCTAAATGACTATAACAAACCGCTGAGTGGGAGGCAACCCACTATTAGGTAATTTCTTTCAGTTTAGTTTAGATTGTTACTGATTAAAGTTTTCATTTATTGCAGGTCAAAAAAAAAAGATCCGAGGAAGACGAGTTTGCACAAGGATCGACGATGGCTGTGCATCATCGATTGACAGAGCATTACTAGTATCAATTGATCGCCACTTAACTGTGTTGATCGACAGAGCTTCAAAAGTATTGATCGCCACTTAACTATGTTGGTCGACACTTATATCAAAATCAGGTATACCGTTTTTCCTTGTTAAATATTGTCCTTATGATTTATTTCCCCACCGATCTTAGACTGTATAACACTAGTGACAGTGTTGTTTAAGTCTGGGGGAGGTTATACTAATATTGTGTTTTAGTTAGGTATAAAAAAAGAAAAAAAAAGAGATCCGAGTAGATGATTATAAAATCAACCGATGAGAGCATGTCGATATCGATCGACAGTACAACACCTGCAGCGACCGATAGTAACTCCTTTCCATCGATCGACACTTAACCCAGTCAGGTTATCGTTCTGACTTGTTAAATTGTGTACTTATGTTTAGGTTATCACCATAACTCCGACTAGATATACACTGGGGACAGTGTAATTTAAGTCTGGGGGGATGTTTACTAATATTAGTGTGTTCATGAGTCTTATCAAAATGTTTTTAAAAGAGTTTTATTGAGCCAAGAAGGGGATAATGAACTTATTAGATTTTTGCTTGTTTTCTAACCACTCTTTAGCACCATTCTAGACTTACTGATTGCGGATAGTACTAAAGATACTAAAGTGGATCAACATGTCAATTATTCACAGTTGCTGAGATTGTTTGAAGGAACCAAAGCTGACCTCCAACACTAAACCTGACACAACCGCTTACCTTGGGGCTTGGTATACATGGGATCGAATTCTTCATACAAGTCTGGAAGGTAAAGCCTTGTGTAGATTTATCACTTTATCTCTCTCTATTGCGACCCAAGGTTTACAGGTAGAAATATTTATTTAAAAAAAAAAAAAATATATATATATATATATACATATATAAATAAAAAGAAATATATATAATTAATATGTGTTAGTTAGGTGGAATCCGAACAAGACTTTGTGGCTACAACCATTAAGGCTTGCTTCATAAGGATTCCAACAAAAATAATTCGAACGGGACTTGGTGGCGGCAATCATAAAGGTTCGATTCACATGAATTCTTAGATATAGGTCAAAAAAAGTGAACAGGACTTGGTGGTAACCACCATTAAGGCCTAATTCATGGAAGCATGTCCAATCTTGGTCAATGATCCTGCAATGGAACCAGACTTTGACTAAAGATAGAAATTAGTAGAGAAAAAAGATAGGAACTAACTTTTACCTGCAGATCCATATACTTGTTTGAAAATCCTTACATCCTGTGATCGATACTCCCAAGGTAAAGTCTGCACTTTTATTTATGTTAGGAAATGAGGTTGGTAGAAGGGAATGTCATACGTGATTTGCTAAGTTGTTGGCTAGGTGAATTTGGTTCCTAAGTTAGGATATGGTATAATGTGCTTTTGTGATTAGGACTTCTTAGATGTGGATTGCAATATTGCAAAGGTGATAATTCTAAGTTTTAAATCATGTGAGGCCCTGCTGTTTTCAAACCTCTTTCAGAGAGACTGCCCTTCTGTTTTGCTTGAGGACAAGCAAAAGGGTATATAAGGCCCGATCCCGGCTCTAAGCCCAAACTGATCCGCGACCTTACCATCCAACATTTGAATGTCGGATTCCGGTTTTAAGGTCTTTTAATTACTAAGTTCAATTCCATTTCAAGTGAGGTTCATGATCAAAACAATCTTATCAAGTGAACATAAGGCAAATCGGATTGTATATATAATAAATGAGATCCATACATCATCCATAGATTCATACTAATAGGTTTACACACTTAATCTATCATAAGTTCACAGTTTGCACAATAGGCTATCAATACTTCACATCTATCCACAATGACCCATTCACCACACATCTTCCCTTGGCTTGAATCCTCACGGCATCTTTCCTTTACCACGGTCCAGGTCCGATCCTGAAACCACGCAAACCACAAGATAAACACAACAGGCCGATAACCTAATCATCAAGTCTAAGATTGCATGGTTCGTTCCTAAGAACTAGGGTCTGTCCAGAATGGACCTACCTAAATAAATTCCCAAAAACTAAATAAAATTCATGACAATTCATGATAATTCCCAACTAAGAGATTCCCATAATCAGATCTCAACCGATCCAACCCAAGGTATGAGATCCGATCATAGAACAGCCCGGCCGATGCCTAAGGCTTAGTCTCTGAACCGGCCAAGGCCTGGGTTCAGCGTTCCCTGTCTCCATCAATCCAATAACATCACATGACATAATATAAAAACAGATTCAGAAGAAGTAAAGAGTATGGATGTATCTGCCAAGCAATCCGACCACAAGTCCATACGGATCATCCGCAGGCCCGGGGCCGTCTCTTGCAATCTACACCACTAACCTTAGGAGTTCTTTCCCCTGGAGGCACGTCCTTCTCCTTCTCCTTCTCCTTGTCCCTCTGTCTGGTATCCATCTCTACGGCCTGGTCTTCCCACGATCAGAACACGCCAGCAAGATCACACCACTCCGCACGGTTCTCCTCTCTTAACCTCCGGTCTCTCTCTCTTTATCTTTCTGGTAAGATTTTGGCAGAGCTTTGCCTAAGGAATTTCATGCCATTATCTGTGCCAGGGACTCTTTATTTATAGTGAAACTGAGCCCCAACTGCCCTGGAGAAACCGGCACAAGCAGTTAGAGAGAAAGGGCACAAAACTGCCCCTTTTGCACCTTTTCG
This sequence comes from Brassica napus, assembly GCF_020379485.1. Lineage (NCBI taxonomy): Eukaryota > Viridiplantae > Streptophyta > Magnoliopsida > Brassicales > Brassicaceae > Brassica > Brassica napus. The sequence continues at coordinate 50,606,135 of NC_063446.1, read as the reverse complement.
GAAATAACTGCCCAACTGCTCTTCCCTCCTTTGGGCTGTCCGAAAACTAGGTCCAGAACATCATCCTGAGTCCCTTGTCTGAGGCCAAGACCCACGGACCCTTGGTGGTTCATGTCAAGATCCCACCAGCCCATAACCGCCCATGACCCGACCACACCGGCCCGGACCATAACACTCCACCGGGCTGAGTTGAGCTGGTCACCAACTGTTCCCAGCTGAGTGAGCTAGTCTATCAGCTCCAGTGAGCTACCCAAGACTGAATGAGCTAACTCCACACTATCATCAGTTGGTTGAGCTTGCTCTCGGCCTTTGTCCAGCTACCGGTCACTCACCCAACTCTCTTAAGTTTCCCTTTACTTCATCCTGGTTAAGTCTCAGCTTCCTGATGCCCTTAACCTTGTCTTTGAGCCATGATACGCTTGTCCTTAGGTCTGATGACCTGACTGGTGCGTCTCCTCGCACCATGGCTCGTCCCAACGATCCTATCTAGGATCGGGGATGCTACAAGTCTCCCCCACTTGATATGGATTCGTCCTCGAATCCGCACCAAGTACTTCTCCTTCGAATTGTTTCATCCACTCAGGAAACTCAGCTTTCATTCTTGCCTCTGTCTCCCAAGTTATTTCTTCTCGCCCATTGCTCTCCCAAATCACCTTGAGCATTTGGGTTGTTTTGTTCCTGGTCGTCTTCTCCATTCTGTCCATGATCCGAACCGGCCTTGTTTCTAAGGTGAGGTTCGTCCCTAGATCAGAAGGAATCTCTGGTATGAAGACATCCGGATCCGACAGGCTCTTTCTTAGTTGAGAGACATGGAACACATAGTGAAATGCATCCATCTTGGACGGCAAATCCAACTTGTACGCCACTGCTCCCACTCTCTCAACAATTTGGAATCGACCCAAGTATCTCGGATCTAACTTCCTCCTACCTGAGATTCTCACCCTTCCTTTGAAGGTTATCATCTTCAGGTACACCATATCACCAACTTCGAATTCAAGTTCTTTCCGACGTTTGTCAGCATAATGCTTCTTCCGGTCTTGTGCTGTTTTCATCTTGTCCTGAATGAACTTTATCTTCTTAGTTGTTTCCTCAACTATCTCTGGCCCTATCATGCTGCGCTCCCCCACTTGGGTCCAGCATAATGGTGTCCTGCATGGCCGCCCATATAAGGCTTCATAGGGGGACATGCCAATACTACGGTGAAAGCTGTTATTGTATGCAAACTCCACCAATGGTAGTTGTCTTTCCCATGAGTCGCCCCAATCCAGGACACATGCCCTTAGCATATCCTCTAGTGTCCTGATTGTGCGTTCTGATTGCCCATCCGTCTGGGGATGGTAAGCCGTGCTCATGTTCACTCTCGTTCCTAAGGCCTTTTGAAAAGCCTTCCAGAAACGTGAAGTAAACCTCGGGTCCCTATCTGACACAATGCTAGATGGAACACCATGTAGCCGCACGATCTCGTCCATGTACTTGACCACGATCTGGTCGACCCCATCTGTTTTCTTCAAGGGCAGGAAGTGTGCTAATTTGGTGAGTCTATCTACTACCACCCAAACCGCATCATTCCTTTTCCTGGTTGTGGGGAAGCCGGTCACAAAATCCATTGTGATGTGATCCCACTTCCATTCCGGAATGGGTAAGCTTTGTAACAACCCACTCGGAACATGATGCTCCGCCTTGACTAACTGGCAAGTAGCACACTTGGCCACCCACTCAGCTATGTCTACCTTCATTCGTATCCAATGATAATACCTCTTAAGATCTTGATACATCTTTGTTGCACCAGGATGTATTGAGAACTTGGAGTTATGAGCAGTCCTCATAATTTCTTCTTTCAGATTCTTATCATTGGGTACACTGACTCGACCTCGTACCAGAATGGTTCCATCTGTTGTGATCTGGTACTCAGTCAGTTCGTTCTGAGCAACCTTTTGTAGGTTCTCGTCCAAGCCTTGTGCTTGCCTGATCCTGGTAAGGAGATCAGCCTGGTTTACTGCCTCTAAACCCAAAGGCTCGTCCTCGCTGGCCAAAGTGTTCAGATGCAGACCGGACCATCCCTTCCAACACCTCTGCTTCCTTCTCAGCTGATACCTCGGCCCTCCTACGGCTCAAAGCATCTGCTACCAAATTTGCTTTACCAGGGTGGTAAGCAATATCCAAATCATAGTCTGCCACAAACTCCATCCATCGTCTCTGCCTCAAATTCAACTCTGGTTGAGTGAATATGTACTTGAGGCTCTTATGGTCGGTAAGGATCTGTACCTTAGCACCATATAGATACGATCTCCAGATCTTCAATGCAAACACCACGGCCGCCATCTCCAAATCATGGGTTGGATAATTTCCTTCATGGTTTCTCAGTTGTCTCAAAGCATAGGCAATCACCTTCCCATGTTGAGTCAGGACACACCCCAACCCTGTGATGGACGCGTCCGTGTATACTACATAAGGCTGATCCGCCTCAGGTAGTACCAGAACTGGCGCACTTGTCAACATGTCCTTAAGGGCCGTGAAACACTCCTTACACTTCCCTGTCCAGACAAACTTCACGTCCTTGCCTGTGAGTTGTGTCATGGGTTGAGCCAAACTCGCAAACCCTTTGACGAACTTTCTGTAGTAGCCGGCCAACCCCAGAAAGCTTCTGACCTCCGTAGCATTCTTAGGTTGCGGCCAAGCCCGGATAGACTGAATCTTCTCCGGATCTACAGACACTCCTTGGTCTGGGACAATGTGTCCAAGGAACCCAATGCTTCTCTGCAAAAAACTACACTTGCTTAACTTAGCAAAGAGTTGCTGTTCTCTTAGCCGTTCCAATACTGCCCTCAGATGCCTCTCATGGTCTTCCTTGCTTCTGGAATATACAAGTATGTCATCTATAAAGATGATTACAAATTCATCCAAAAAATCTCGGAAGATACCATTCATCATTTTCATGAACGCAGCTGGAGCATTGGTCAGACCAAATGGCATAACCACAAACTCATAGTGGCCATACCTGGTCTGAAATGCCGTCTTCCTGATATCGTTGGTCTCTATTGGGATTTGATGATATCCCGAGGCCAAGTCGATCTTGGAAAACCACTTGGTTCCCTTAAGTTGATCCAACAACTCATCAATCCTGGGTAATGGGTACTTGTTCTTCACAGTCACCCTATTCAACCCTCTGTAATTAATACACAGCCTGAAGCTACAATCATTTTTCTTAACAAACAGGACTGGTGCCCCCAAGGCGAGACACTCGGGCGTATAAACCCTCTGTCCAACAACTCTTCAAGTTGTTTCTTTAGCTCGGCCATCTCGGCAGGAGCCATTCGATAGGGACTTTTAGACATTGGGGCCGTCCCTGGTTCCAGTTCTATTATGAACGGATCTGCCCTATCAGGGGGAATGCCTTGTAGCGTCCGAAACACATCCTCGAACTCACTGACCAGCGGTATCCCATCTGGGTCACCCCCCCCCCCCCACGACATCCTTAGTGGTGATTGTGGCCAAGTAAGCCTCACAACCCTTCTCAAGCATCCGTTCTGCTTGGATTGCTGATACCACTAAGCAACCTGAGGCCGGTTTAATACCCTGGAACCTGATCGGGGGTCCACACCCACTCTCAAATTGCACCCTACCCCGGTGGCAATCTAAGGTGGCCCGATTCTTTCCAAGCCAGTCCATACCCAGTATCACCTCGTGATTCTTAAGGGGGACTACAACCAGATCCACGGGCATTACCCTGCCCTGGATCATCACTGGGATGTCCTTAACCAGTCCCAATGAATGCATCACTTGGCCACTGGTTGCATATACTATGCATGGATCACCCCCCATCCCAATCTGGAACAAACCCTTTCCGATTAACCCTGGGCTCACAAAACTGTGTGTAGCTCCAGTATCGAAAAGTACGTGTATTTCCACACCACCAATACTTAGGGTCCCTACAAAGACTCAATCTAAGTATGTAATCCGTTCTAGGTTCCGTACCATGCAATTCTACTGAATTGAAAAAGAATAAGCCCAGAGTTATTACCAGTGATCGACTTGAACGGTTTAGTCTCGTCCTCGTCCTTGGACAGCTCGTAAACCCTTGGCGTAGAGGTCTGGCCCCGGCTCTGGCTTGACTTACTTGCCTCCCCGCGGCCCTTCTCCTGTTCTGCTTGAATTTTGGGACATTCTCGTTTGAAATGTCCCGCCTTCCCACAATGGTGACATCCCCTGGTATCACCCCCACTTGATCCCTGTCTGCGGCCTTGTTCCGGCCCTTGACAGTCCCGAGCTGAGTGATCCATCTTTCCACAGCGAGTGCAAGCTCCCATAGCCTTCCAGCACTCGCCTCCATGACGTCTCCCACACTTAGGACATTCAGGCCTACCACTTGAGGTTCTACCCTCCTCGGCCGTGTCCCTTTTCCTCTTCTGATCACTACCGGAACCACCAGAAGACACATGGCTCCTGGATTTCAGCTTAGCCTCTTCGGCCAAGTTAGTCTCAACCATAGCCATCCTCTCCACAAGATCAGACACCGTCTGGAAATGACCAACCGAGCAGTAGGTTCGCAGTTCGACCCTTAGGCCCCGGACAAACCTACGTATATGTACCGTCTCCTCTTCCAGCTCCTTACCTACGTAACGTCTGAGCCTGTTGAACTTCTCCTCGTACTCATGCACTGACATGCGTCCCTGAGTTAAGTCCAGGAACTGAGACTCCAGACGATCCCATGCTTCAGCTGGAAAGTACTTGTGGTTGAACTCCACCTCAAAGTCTGAGAAACGTTCAATACTCCCATTGGTGCGTTTGTCCAGAGCTAACCACCAGTTGTGTGCATCACCTTCCAGGAAGTGAACTGCAATGTCCTTCTTGTACTCCTCTGGGCAAAGAGTTGAGCTGAAGTTCCGAGCTAACCTGCTCCTCCACTCATCGGCCTCGATAGGATCAGTACTACCAGCAAACTGCTTCGTACCTAGCTTGGAGATGTGAGCTAGCAAGCTCAAGTAATCCACTCTCCTAGCTGGACGAGCTGGTGGGTCAATCTCCATTACATCAGCTTCGACCGTAGCTCGATCCTCAACTGTCGTAGCAGCTGTTCGAGCTACCTGTGCAGCTGCTTGCGCTACACCTGCTGCTGCCCCAGCTGTCTGAGCTGCCCTCCGAGTTTCCTGAGCCGTGGCCTGAGCTGGTGTGACCTGACCCACAGAAGAATTCACCAAGGGGGTTAATGCTCGAGTGAACGCCAACATCTGAGTGCCCATGGCCTTAACCACGTCCAACACCTCGCGCATGGACGGCTCGGCCAACTCTACTGCACCCATTCCACGACCTGTCTGATCTCCTGCATGGGAGGATTCACCTTCCTCTTCACATCCCAACTCCTGTTGCTCGCCCAGGTTATCTACCTGAACCTCAGTAGGCAGGATCGGCCCCAAGGGCTCCCCGGTCTCATTGTTAACCAGCCCCGTCTGGGTTGGCAACACTTGGGTGGGATTGGCCCATCTCCAACAACCGGTACAGAAGCACCAGCCACTTCCTTGCCCTTCCGTGACTTTGTCCTCTTAGTTCCCTTAGGAGTTGAAAACACAAACCAGTTAGTCCCATGAACTTGTTTAAACCACAATCAACACACACGGTTTAGTAAAACATCATTTACTACCCAATCTTACCGTGAGACCCAAGCCAGAAGTGTGGTGAACACAAAACCCAACAAATCCTAGAATCAAGTATGCTCTGATACCAACTTGTAAGGACCGATCCCGGCTCTAAGCCCAAACTGATCCGCGACCTTACCATCCAACATTTGAATGTCTGATTCCGGTTTTAAGGTCTTTTAATTACTAAGTTCAATTCCATTTCAAGTGAGGTTCATGATCAAAACAATCTTATCAAGTGAACATAAGGCAAATCGGATTGTATATATAATAAATGAGATCCGTACATCATCCATAGATTCATACTAATAGGTTTACACACTTAATCTATCATAAGTTCACAGTTTGCACAATAGGCTATCAATACTTCACATCTATCCACAATGACCCATTCACCACACATCTTACCTTGGCCTGAATCCTCACGGCATCTTTCCTTTACCACGGTCCAGGTCCGATCCTGAAACCACGCAAACCACAAGATAAACACAACAGGCCGATAACCTAATCATCAAGTCTAAGATTGCATGGTTCGTTCCTAAGAACTAGGGTCTGTCCAGAATGGACCTACCTAAATAAATTCCCAAAAACTAAATAAAATTCATGACAATTCATGATAATTCCCAACTAAGAGATTCCCATAATCAGATCTCAACCGATCCAACCCAAGGTATGAGATCCGATCATAGAACAGCCCGGCCGATGCCAAAGGCTTAGTCTCTGAACCGGCCAAGGCCTGGGTTCAGCGTTCCCTGTCTCCATCAATCCAATAACATCACATGACATAATATAAAAACAGATTCAGAAGAAGTAAAGAGTATGGATGTATCTGCCAAGCAATCCGACCACAAGTCCATACGGATCATCCGCAGGCCCGGGGCCGTCTCTTGCAATCTACACCACTAACCTTAGGAGTTCTTTCCCCTGGAGGCACGTCCTTCTCCTTCTCCTTCTCCTTGTCCCTCTTTCTGGCATCCATCTCTACGGCCTGGTCTTCCCACGATCAGAACACGCCAGCAAGATCACACCACTCCACACAGTTCTCCTCTCTTAACCGCCGGTCTCTCTCTCTTTATCTTTCTGGTAAGATTTTGGCAGAGCTTTGCCTAAGGAATTTCGTGCCATTATCTGTGCCAGGGACTCTTTATTTATAGAGAAACTGAGCCCCAACTGCCCTGGAGAAACCGGCACAAGCAGTTAGAGAGAAAGGGCACAAAACTGCCCCTTTTGCACCTTTTCAGAAATAACTGCCCAACTGCTTTTCCCTCCTTTGGGCTGTCCGAAAACTAGGCCCAGAACATCATCCTGAGTCCCTTGTCTGAGGCCAAGACCCACGGACCCTTGGTGGTTCATGTCAAGATCCCACCAGCCCATAACCGCCCATGACCCGACCACACCGGCCCGGACCATAACACTCCACCGGGCTTAGTTGAGCTGGTCACCAACTGTTCCCAGCTGAGTGAGCTAGTCTATCAGCTCCAGTGAGCTACCCAAGACTGAATGAGCTAACTCCACACTATCATCAGCTGGTTGAGCTTGCTCTCGGCCTTTGTCCAGCTACCGGTCACTCACCCAACTCTCTTAAGTTTCCCTTTACTTCATCCTGGTTAAGTCTCAGCTTCCTGATGCCCTTAACCTTGTCTTTGAGCCATGATACACTTGTCCTTAGGTCTGATGACCTGACTGGTGCGTCTCCTCGCACCATGGCTCGTCCCAACGATCCTATCTAGGATCGGGGATGCTACAGGGTAAGTTTGGGGGAGTTGATATACCATGGATTTCACCCATTATTAGCCATGGTATATAGGTGTTGTTGGAGAGGAATTTAACACTCCCCGCAAGGCCCATCAAACAATGGTATTTGGCCTGTCTACATCGACAATCCGGTCAAGACCGATTGACTTGACGGATCGATCAGACAGAACATTTGATCGATCGGTCAGACCTATTAACCGATTGACTCGTTTAATCGACGTCAGCCCGACGAGCCTTCACTTTACTCGAAAGCCCACTTCGCTTAGACTTGGGCCAGGCTTCTAGGATGAACTAACTTTAGGGCGAATGAAGGGAAGACCAACCGAGTCTATAAAAGGACAAGATAAAGAATAGAGAAAGGGATCCCCAAACAGACACTAAGACTCTGACGGCAAGATCTAGGGTTTACGACCGATCGCTCTGCCTAGTGTTTCCGTCGGAGTCTTTCAACAAAGCTCCGACCTTTTCCTACTTTCCTTAATCTCTTTGTAATCTCGTTCGTTTATCTCATATTGTGAATAAAACGTCTTTGTAAGACCCACAAAACCGAGTTCATTTCATTATCGTTCGATTTACCAAACTCGTATTCAACATTTGGCGCCCACCGTGGGGCCTTACAGAGTAACGCTCACAAACTCAATATGAGTCCCGACGACACACCCGCTGACGGTAAACGACCTTCGGCCTCTGTTACGCCGGCTCCCGACGCTCTCGTCGCACTGAACCAATCCGTTCCCGAGATGCTGCAGGCCATCATGGCACGTTTCATTCAACAAGAAGAAACCAACAAAGCTACGAGCGACCGACTAGCCGCACTTGCTGTCGTTCTCGGAACCCTAAATGGTGAAAAAGACAGAGCGGAAACGGCAAGAAGAAGGTTGTTCACCACCGCAAACCCTAACCTTAGAATCGAACAACCAACAGACGAAGCAAACCCTACGAACGGTGAGGTTGCACAAACGACTGACGGCTTAGACTCTCTGACTAGCCGCCAGATCGCCGATCTGCAACTCTCACTGCGGGACATCCACTCCAAGATACATCATGTCAAGGCATCCACACCAGAGATCGAACGCGTTCTCGCTACCACCCGGTGAAACCCCTTCACCCAGCGGATAACGAAAGTTAAGATTAAGAAGACGGAGAAACTCCGTATCCCTCCATATAAGGGAGATTCAGATCCGACCGATCACATGACCGCTTTCAACATCGCTATGGGTCAAAATCACTTTTCCGACGAAGAAAAAGACGCTGGCCTCTGCCAACTCTTCGTCGAGAGCCTTTCTGGACCGGCCCTAAGTTGGTTCTCACATTTGAAAGAAGGTTCGATCGATAGCTTCGACGACCTGTCTGCCTCTTTCCTCAAAAACTACATCATGTGGTCCCGTCAAGGGACGTCCATAACCGACCTATGGAAGTTGTCCCAATCGCAAAACGAGAGTCTGAAGGACTTTATGGAAAAATTCAAGAAAGTACTATCGACGGTACCTACCCCAGACCATACTACCGTCGAAGCTTTGACCAACGCTCTTCGGATCAACTCCAAGTTTCGCGATTACCTCGGGATTAACCCAACTATAACCATCGAAGACGCTCTGCACGGTTCAAAGAACTTTATCAAGATGGACGAAGACAGACGAGCTTACAACGCCAAGCAGTAGGCTCTAAAGCCAACGACATCGAAGACATCGAACGCCCAAGAACCACGACAGCACGCCCCCTACCAAAAGAAAGGACCTGTCTATGCCATCTCCGAAGACGATCAATCTGGTGTACTTTCTGCGGTATGCGAACCAGGGTGGAACGTATGGGAACGCGATACCGAAGGAAAAACGCAGCAGTCACGCAAACCTGCGCCCGCCAGCTCTAAGGGGTCATACGAACAGAACAAGTTCTGCAAGTACCATGACATGAGGGGTCATGACACCAAAGAATGCAGACACCTCTACGAGGCATGGCTCGCCTCCACCAGCGACGATCGCACCGAAGTTGAACCACCAAAACCAAAAACGACCAAAAACAGTAAAAGTTGGAGCAAGAGCAAGGACAAGAAGAAAAAGTCCAACGAAAAGAGAGAAGAAGACTCCCTTCCGACAGACGACAGCAACCAATCGCATAATGACGAGGAGTCACCCTCCGACGAAGAAAAACCAAAAGCTCGGCGAAAGATTTTCACAATCCGAACCACGCTATCCGCAACGGCAAACCCGGAGGACTATCTACGTCAATCACTCAATCAAAAATTAGGGAAGACGATCGAAAGCTTCACTCCCACCGACATCTCGGCGCGAACAATAGGAAGTAGCGGCACGCTCATGGAGATCGATGGTGCACCGCCTAGGATCAGTCATTCCATAAGAAAGCTCAATGTTTCAGACGCTCGACACGTCATAGACGCCAAGAGAAAGGATCCACTCCACCGGCAGGACGAACTAGAACGGGAGCAGTTGTCAAACAGTCAACCTGATTATATCGAGGCGACTGATCTCCGTATTAAGCTCAACTCCAGGATCCCGGATCTTCGTGAAAAACTCAAACGGTGCAAGACCGACCGTTCCAAAATGGAGCCAGAGCCGATCGTCCCGTATCAACGCAAGACTCAAGACCTGTGTACCCGTCTCAATTCACTTAGGGCTGAGCGAACGACACGACCACCCGAGGAAAAACCCCAAGAGCAGTTTCGGCATTTGAACGTGATCATGGGAGGATCCCCCCCTGGAAACGATTCTGTCAGATCTGTGAAATCTTTCCGACAGAAGGCAATCACAACTAAGCGCTGGCTCACCACCCCAGAGGCTAGCCCTCCAATCACCTTTTCTGTCGAAGATGCGGCAGGCGTCCACATGCCACACAACGCTTCGCTCCTCGTCGACGTTGGAATCAGTGACTGCACGGTCACCAAAGTCCACGTAGACACTGGCAGTTCGGTTGATCTCATCTTTAAGAGAACACTCGTCAAGATGGGGATAAGCCTCGACGACATGAAACCCTCAGCACGGTCGCTAACAGGTTTTAACGGGTCAACCGAGACCATGCTTGGAACGATACGCTTGCGGGTGTACGCTGAAGGCATCGACAAGAACGTCAAGTTCTCCGTCATCGACGTTCGAGCCCCATATAACGCAATCCTGGGTACGCCATGGATCCATGCGATGAAGGCTATTCCTTCGACCTATCACCAATGTATCAAATTTCCTGGTAACAAAGGACGGATCATCACCCTTCGGGGCGACCAAGCAGCTGCTCGAGATCTCCTCGTCGCCGAGGTAAAAAACCGGAAGGCGACTTCCCACGTTAACTCAGTCGCCAAACCAATACAGAAGGTCTATCCTTTCAAGGAAGAAATTCTCGAGGTAGCCATCGATGACAGTGACCAAGCCAAGACCGTCCAAGTCGGCGCCCACCTCCCCGATGACACGAAAGATACGATCATTTCATTCCTTAGGGATAACGTCTCCACGTTTGCTTGGTCTACCTCCGACATGAAAGGGATTGACCCAAGCGTCACTACACACGAGCTCAACGTCGACCCAACGTTCAAAAATATTCGTCACAAAGGCGCAAGCTCGGCCCCGAATGATCAAAGGCAGTCAATGAAGAGGTCGACCGATTGCTGAACGCGGGTCCATCACGGAAGTGAAGTATCCCGAGTGGCTGGCAAATCCAGTCGTCGTCAAGAAGAAGAATGGCAAATGGAGGGTCTGCGTCGACTTCACAGATCTTAACAAAGCATGTCCTAAAGACAGCTTCCCCCTCCCTCATATCGACCGACTTGTCGAATCAACGGCAGGCAACGAGCTGCTAACATTTATGGATGCCTTCTCTGGTTACAACCAAATAATGATGCATCCAGACGATCGAGAGAAAACGGCTTTCATCACTGACCGCGGGATATACTGCTACAAAGTAATGCCTTTCGGTCTTAAGAACGCCGGCGCGACATACCAACGGCTCGTCAACAAAATGTTCGCCGAGCGATTGGGAGCCACAATGGAAGTATACTTTGACGACATGTTGGTGAAATCCCAAAAGGCAGCCGATCATGTCGACCATCTCAAAGACTGTTTCTTCATCTTGAACAAGTACGGCATGAAGCTCAATCCAACGAAATGCACTTTCGGCGTAACGTCCGGCGAATTCCTTGGATACATAGTGACTCAAAGGGGGATCGAGGCGAACCCAAAGCAAATAACTGCCATCCTCGACTTTCCTAGTCCCAAAAATAGTCGCGAGGTGCAACGTTTGACAGGTCGAATCGCCGCCCTAAATCGATTTATATTACGGTCGACCGATAAGTGCCTCCCCTTTTATGATCTGCTGCGCGGCAACAAGAAATTCATCTGGAACGAACAATGCGATGAAGCATTCGAACAACTCAAACGCTATCTTACAACGCCACCCGTGTTGGCTCAGCCAGACAAAGGCGATACATTATACCTTTACATTGCTGTCTCTGGCGCAGCTGTGAGTAGCGTACTCGTCAAAGATGAACGAGACGAGCAGCGTCCAATTTTCTACACCAGCCAACGCATGACCGACGCAGAAACACGGTATTCGACCCTCGAAAAGATGGCATTGGCAGTTATAACTTCGGCAAGGAAGCTTCGGCCTTATTTCCAATCTCATTCGGTCGTTATCCTGACAAACTTACCACTGCGAACCATCATGCAAAACTCCAATCACTCGGGTAGACTCTCGAAGTGGGCCATCGAGCTCAGCGAGTACGACGTCACGTTTCAGAGTAAACCAGCTGCAAAATCTCAAGTTTTGGCAGATTTTCTCATTGAGCTAACGCCAGAACTCGAGCAAGATTTACAACTACCCGACGCTACCTGGATTCTACACGTCGATGGATCATCTTCCAACAAAGGTTTCGGGATTGGCATCCACCTCCAATCCCCCAGCGGCGAATTGCTCCAGCAATCCTTCCGACTAGGTTTCAAAGCATCCAACAATGAAGCGGAGTACGAGTCCCTCATCGCTGGACTACGCCTTGCACAAGCAGTCCAAGCAAAGCGCATCCACGCTTACTGCGACTCTCAATTGGTCGCTAACCAGTTTAGCGGGGACTACGACTGTAACACCCCCGAACCGTCCTAGGCATAGGTCAACCCATCGGCCAACAATCAAACAAGAACATGATCGACGGACGACCCACACCAAAGGTTGGAGATGAAAGGCCAACCGGCCAGCCAACAATCAAACAAGAACATGACTGACCGTCCAACCCAACACCATGGTCCGGAAGCGCTACGTGACGGGTTAGGGACGATCCGGCCAGAGTCACAAAATTTACTCCACGACCTCGACCAGTTTGTCCACTAACACGTCCCACTGCGTCAAGGCACAAGGCTTTGCAACCTGTACCTAGAGTTAGCATTTTCCGTTAGATCGAGGCCTAAGACTTTTCAACCCGTGCCACGACCTAACGTTGTGTTAGACCGGACTAGTCAAATATCAGAGTACTCATGAAGCGCATATAAAACAATTACTTTTATTGATTTAAGAAATATTCATACATTGAATAATTCAAGACTGGGCCCGGCCTAATGCCAAATCGAGTCAACATAACACAATTCACAATACCGTTTACAAAAGGCATGAAAATCTACACCGGCGGTCCTAACGTCCAGCACCATGCTATCCAATCATCCTTACCTAAAGCGACCTGCAAAAAGGACAACGGAGTTGGATGAGTAATCTAGTATTACTCAGTGAGCTGGCGGCCTCTACCCGCAAACTAGACTCTAACCCAAACAACCCAAAATAACAATCAATCTAGCCCTAGCATGCAATATAAGCTAAGGCTAAGCAAACCGTTACTAAGTTAGACTTGGCCTCCTGCCATGATCTAGCTTCAAGTAACGGGAACCTGCATTTAAAACAAGTCAACAACAAATCCTTAGTTAACCATATATACGCCTGAGTTCAGTACTCATGTAGTGTTAGACACTTAGACTATACAAGTATCATGAGCCGGTCGACCAACAATCAAACAAGAACATGATCGGCCAACCAATGATACCGCATAGCTTCAATATCCACCACCCTTCACAAGCAATCACTCAAACACATACAGGCCAACGTCAGGCCTACACTAACAAAATACACATCAAGCCTAATCCGGTACCTAAACCAGACTTAGGACTTAATGTCAGAACCTGCAAACAAAGCAATCAACAACCACAACCATAACAATAATAAGATAGTAACTACCAATGACTCGATCTTACTCGTAACACCGTATATCGGTGCTACATTAACTCGAGGGTTCCATAACCCTCTACGACACACAATACTCCAACCTGGGCCCTGGTGACTTCGTGTTCCTCCTCTCTATCGGCAATATCCTATCTCCCTACCACAAAGGCCAAAAGAAGGAACTTTCAACCGACCTCGGCCCACAGTCCTTCGGGTCACCGCGCGACAGCCCACAGTCCTTCGGGTCACTGCCACATTACACCGTCGTGTAATCACTCAGCCATAGGCCATGACCCCGTCTATCTGAGTCTTCCCGATCCAGCGAATAAGGGGTTTCCTTGAACCCGCTGAATACGAGGGGAGGAAACACTAGTCCACCCCAAAACATACCTAGCATGGGCGGGTTTCGCACCTGCTGTCGGCATAACACACACTCGACACAATTATCCCTAGGAAAGACCTAAGGGACAAGACTCCAACCCAAAACTAAACAATATATAGGAGTCTACGAAAATATCAACCAATACTCGTAGTCCAGCCTATATGGCATAGGACCCGTAGTATCAACATCACAACCAGGAGATCGGCCTATATGGCCAAGATCCCTAAACAACAACATTATCACTAAACAACTCAACCAGTTAGTCACTCCCTTACCAAAAGATGACTAACCTCAATCAACAAGATTAATTAAACGAGCAAGCATTTAATTAAATCTACTCAATCAATCTACTCAATCAAACCGTTACCCAGATAGTTCGGCCTCATGCTACGACACTATCTTTAAAGATAACGGGAATCTGCACTCAACCATATCAACACGAAAGAATATAAACCATGATGCCTCCTAGTCCTAGTCAGGTTATTATCTCAGTCTTAATTCCATTTCATCTCAGCTAGCCCGTGCTAAACTGAGTCCGGTTTAATAAATAACCCCAAGGACTCTACCATGCAAGAATGTGAGCATTCTACTCTATATGAATACTCGATCTTCCCTAAGTTCCAAGTGGAACTCAAACAAGCCAACTCACAGTGTTCTAGGCGAGAAGCAGCTGGTTGATCGGAGAGGACTTGGCCAAAACCCAAGGGACGACTTGACTGGACTGGACTGATCTGATCTCGACTTGGACAGAATCTCGGCTTCACCATGAAGAAACTGACAGGCCTCGACAGGCTGATCTGGACTCGGACAGAACCTCCTTAGCTTCTGGGCAGTTCTTCGGACTTCCCGGCGGAGTATCGAGCAGAACTTCGACTGATCTGAACCCGTAGAACTGAACTAACTCCGGACAGCATCTCCACTTGATCGTCAAAGGAACTGAGTGGCCTGGACGAATTCAGTTGGACAGAACCGTCCATAGGCGCTGACTCGAAATCAGTAGAGAACTGACCTCGAAAACTCTCTAAAACTCTCGAAATAGCTCGGAATCACTTGCTTTCTTTTTCTACTTCTCTCACACGTTTTTAACTTGGTTTGGACAGGTCTGGATGTGAATAAATGAGCTGGGGTCGTGGGGTATTTATAGGAGACATCAGCCAATCAGCTTCAGGTTGGTGGCAGCCCGTGTGTCGCTTCGCATGGCTCCGGACGCATGCGCGGCGACACCTCGTGCTCCACATGTCAGGCTGCATGTCCAGGACACATGCAGGACGCCACCACTCCTCCCACATGTCAGGATGCATGCCTGGAGTGCATGCAAGAAGCCACACCAGTACACACATGTCGATCAGCATGCTTCGGTTGCATGCGCGGAGACACCTCGTGCTTGGTCGATCCACCTCGTGCTTCTACATGTCAGGCTGCATGTACAGCTTCCATGCACGGCGACACCTCGAGCTTCTGGAGACACTCAGCTTGTTAGATGCTTGACACCACGTTCTGAACCCATGCAACGAGCCACCTCGAGCTTCTCGGTCGGTTTACGCGATTTTTTACCCTTCCGGCAAATTTCTGACCCGTGATCAATCCCGAATATTTTTCCGCTCCCGTTCTGATGCTCTAAATATTTTTAATAGACTCCAGATGAATTTTGATATCCTGTAAAAATATTTCCCGAGCCTCCGGCTTCCTCGAAGAATTCCATAATACCGAAATTAGGGTTTTCGCCCAATTTGGGTTTTCCCGTCGTGCTTCGATCCCGTCGTGCTTGCTTCCCGTCGTGCTTAATTCCCGTCCTGCTTCCAACTTATGATGTCCCCAGAATAATATTTTACTGATACGAAGATTTTCCGAGAAAACTTCGTGATGAAGAAACGTCGGTCTTCAAAAACGTTGAGCTTCTGAAACGTCGTGCTTCCAAAAATGTTGTGCTTCCAAAATGTCTGTCTGATCAATCTAAGACATCTTCTAACTATGGTCGAGCAACTTATTCGACTCATAGTTCACCCACGATAACTTTTTCGTCCACCTCATACTTCAAAACTTCTCGATCGATCCTTATCACCCGCAACTCGACCACCACAAAGATACTCGACCATTCTCTTTTTTTTTTTTTTTTAACGGGTTTCTACATTCTCCCCCTCTTAATAGAATTCGTCCTCAAATTCTTAGTTGCGCAATTGCTCATCTTCGCGACATTCTCCACTCGTCTCCATAACCTCTTTACTCTGTCCACAATCGTTCCTTAAGTGTCCTCCTCAAGGCCTCCACAATCGTCTTCAGTTGAATGATCGCTGGATCATCTCTTACTGTTGCTCTGCCATAACACTCTGGTTCCCCATGATACGAACTTGTCCAGATTCCTCAAATCCTTCTCGATCTTCCTTTTCCCCTATACTGATGAAGTCCTTTCCCAACGAAGTCTTGTTTCCTCCCATCTGTCCAGTCCATACAACAGCCCAGTTCTCTGAATCTGTCTCTCCTCTTTCGCTTCGGGTTTGGGTTTGGCCTCGAACTCCCTCCACTTTAAGGTTTTCATCCCTTAAAGTTCCGATCAACGAACACACTTACTCGCTGCAATTCAAAAGAACACTTCACACACAAGTTAGTAGACAACTAATCCCAACAGTCTACTAACAACAACCTAGCAATGCTAATCAAACAACCTAGCAATGCTAACCAGCAACCTAACAGTGCTAACCAGCAACCTAGCAATTCTAGATTCCACTATCTCAATCGTAATTCCTTAAACAATAAATCTTATTGCTGGACGTGACCGGTTTCCCTAATGCCTTTTGTGACTCATTTTGACTCATTTTGACTCGATAAATACTTAAAACCGATTAAATCATGAGTTCCGGAAGCATGGACGAAACCATGCTCTGATACCACCTCTGTAACACCCCCGAACCGTCCTAGGCATAGGTCAACCCATCGGCCAACAATCAAACAAGAACATGACCGACGGACGACCCACACCAAAGGTTGGAGATGAAAGGCCAACCGGCCAGCCAACAATCAAACAAGAACATGACTGACCGTCCAACCCAACACCATGGTCCGGAAGCGCTACGTGACGGGTTAGGGATGATCCGGCCAGAGTCACAAAATTTACTCCACGACCTCGACCAGTTCGTCCACTAACACGTCCCACTGCGTCAAGGCACAAGGCTTTTCAACCTGTACCTAGAGTTAGCATTTTCCGTTAGATCGAGGCCTAAGACTTTTCAACCCGTGCCACGACCTAACGTTGTGTTAGACCGGACTAGTCAAATATCAGAGTACTCATGAAGCGCATATAAAACAATTACTTTTATTGATTTAAGAAATATTCATACATTGAATAATTCAAGACTGGGCCCGGCCTAATGCCAAATCGAGTCAACATAACACAATTCACAATACCGTTTACAAAAGGCATGAAAATCTACACCGGCGGTCCTAACGTCCAGCACCATGCTATCCAATCATCCTTACCTAAAGCGACCTGCAAAAAGGACAACGGAGTTGGATGAGTAATCTAGTATTACTCAGTGAGCTGGCGGCCTCTACCCGCAAACTAGACTCTAACCCAAACAACCCAAAATAACAATCAATCTAGCCCTAGCATGCAATATAAGCTAAGGCTAAGCAAACCGTTACTAAGTTAGACTTGGCCTCCTGCCATAATCTAGCTTCAAGTAACGGGAACCTGCATTTAAAACAAGTCAACAACAAATCCTTAGTTAACCATATATACGCCTGAGTTCAGTACTCATGTAGTGTTAGACACTTAGACTATACAAGTATCATGAGCCGGTCGACCAACAATCAAACAAGAACATGATCGGCCAACCAATGATACCGCATAGCTTTAATATCCACCACCCTTCACAAGAAATCCCTCAAACACATACAGACCAACGTCAGGCCTACACTAACAAAATACACATCAAGCCTAATCCGGTACCTAAACCAGACTTAGGACTTAATGTCAGAACCTGCAAACAAAGCAATCAACAACCACAACCACAACAATAATAAGATAGTAACTACCAATGACTCGATCTTACTCGTAACACCGTATATCGGTGCTACATTAACTCGAGGGTTCCATAACCCTCTACGACACACAATACTCTAACCTGGGCCCTGGTGACTTCGTGTTCCTCCTCTCTATCGGCAATATCCTATCTCCCTACCACAAAGGCCAGAAGAAGGAACTTTCAACCGACCGCGGCCCACAGTCCTTCGGGTCACCGCGCGACAGCCCACAGTCCTTCGGGTCA
The DNA here is from genome assembly GCF_020379485.1 of Brassica napus. Lineage (NCBI taxonomy): Eukaryota > Viridiplantae > Streptophyta > Magnoliopsida > Brassicales > Brassicaceae > Brassica > Brassica napus. Next base: position 50,587,899 of record NC_063446.1, on the reverse strand, counting down.
CTGCCACATTACACCGTCGTGTAATCACTCAGCCATAGGCCATGACCCCGTCTATCTGAGTCTTCCCGATCCAGCGAATAAGGGGTTTCCTTGAACCCGCTGAATACGAGGGCGAGGAAACACTAGTCCACCCCAAAACATACCTAGCATGGGCGGGTTTCGCACCTGCTGTCGGCATAACACACACTCGACACAATTATCCCTAGGAAAGACCTAAGGGACAAGACTCCAACCCAAAACTAAACAATATATAGGAGTCTACGAAAATATCAACCAATACTCGTAGTCCAGCCTATATGGCATAGGACCCGTAGTATCAACATCACAACCAGGAGATCGGCCTATATGGCCAAGATCCCTAAACAACAACATTATCACTAAACAACTCAACCAGTTAGTCACTCCCTTACCAAGAGATGACTAACCTCAATCAACAAGATTAATTAAACGAGCAAGCATTTAATTAAATCTACTCAATCAATCTACTCAATCAAACCGTTACCCAGATAGTTCGGCCTCATGCTACGACACTATCTTTAAAGATAACGGGAATCTGCACTCAACCATATCAACACGCAAGAATATAAACCATGATGCATCCTAGTCCTAGTCAGGTTATTATCTCAGTCTTAATTCCATTTCATCTCAGCTAGCCCGTGCTAAACTGAGTCCGGTTTAATAAATAACCCCAAGGACTCTACCATGCAAGAATGTGAGCATTCTACTCTATATGAATACTCGATCTTCCCTAAGTTCCAAGTGGAACTCAAACAAGCCAACTCACAGTGTTCTAGGCGAGAAGCAGCTGGTTGATCGGAGAGGACTTGGCCAAAACCCAAGGGACGACTTGACTGGACTGGACTGATCTGATCTCGACTTGGACAGAACCTCGGCTTCACCATGAAGAAACTGACAGGCCTCGACAGGCTGATCTGGACTCGGACAGAACCTCCTTTAGCTTCTGGACAGTTCTTCGGACTTCCCGGCGGAGTATCGAGCAGAACTTCGACTGATCTGAACCCGTAGAACTGAACTAACTCCGGACAGCATCTCCACTTGATCATCAAAGGAACTGAGTGGCCTGGACGAATTCAGTTGGACAGAACCGTCCCTAGGCGCTGACTCGAAATCAGTAGAGAACTGACCTCGAAAACTCTCTAAAACTCTCGAAATAGCTCGGAATCACTTGCTTTCTTTTTCTACTTCTCTCTCACGTTTTTAACTTGGTTTGGACAGGTCTGGATGTGAATAAATGAGCTGGGGTCGTGGGGTATTTATAGGAGACACCAGCCAATCAGCTTCAGGTTGGTGGCAGCCCGTGTGTCGCTTCGCATGGCTCCGGACGCATGCGCGGCGGCACCTCGTGCTCCACATGTCAGGCTGCATGTCCAGGACACATGCAGGACGCCACCACTCCTCCCACATGTCAGGATGCATGCCTGGAGTGCATGCAAGAAGCCACACCAGTACACACATGTCGATCAGCATGCTTCGGTTGCATGCGCGGAGACACCTCGTGCTTGGTCGATCCACCTCGTGCTTCTACATGTCAGGCTGCATGTACAGCTTCCATGCACGGCGACACCTCGAGCTTCTGGAGACACTCAGCTTGTTAGATGCTTGACACCACGTTCTGAACCCATGCAACGAGCCACCTCGAGCTTCTCGGTCGGTTTACGCGATTTTTTACCCTTCCGGCAAATTTCTGACCCGTGATCAATCCCGAATATTTTTCCGCTCCCGTTCTGATGCTCTAAATATTTTTAATAGACTCCAGATGAATTCTGATATCCTGTAAAAATATTTCCCGAGCCTCCGGCTTCCTCGAAGAATTCCATAATACCGAAATTAGGGTTTTCGCCCAATTTCGGGTTTTCCCGTCGTGCTTCGATCCCGTCGTGCTTGCTTCCCGTCGTGCTTAATTCCCGTCCTGCTTCCAACTTATGATGTCTCCAGAATAATATTTTACTGATACGAAGATTTTCCGAGAAAACTTCGTGATGAAGAAACGTCGGTCTTCAAAAACGTCGAGCTTCAAAACGTCGTGCTTCCAAAATGTTGTGCTTCCAAAACGTCCGTCTGATCAATCTAAGACATCTTCTAACTATGGTCGAGCAACTTATTCGACTCATAGTTCACCCACGATCACTTCTTCGTCCACCTCGTACTTCAAAACTTCTCGATCGATCCTTATCACCCGCAACTCGACCACCACAAAGACACTCGACCATTCTCTTTTTTTTTTTTTTTTTTTTTTAACGGGTTTCTATAACGACGCTAAGAACGAGCGAATGGATGCTTACCTTAAAATCGTGCAGGACCTAGCCAAAACATTTGAGTCTTTCCAGCTCACAAGGATCCCCCGCGGCGAAAACGTCTGCGCAGACGCTCTAGCGACACTCGGGAGCAGTCCAATTGATCAAGTAAAGCGGACCATTCTTATTCAACAGATCAACAGACCAAGCATCACCCTATCACACGAAGAAAGCGACCATGTGGTGGCAATCGACACAACAGATGCGATGGATACCAGTGAATCAGGAGATCGACCCGGTGATACACTGCCTGACTGGCGAACCCCTTTTATCCAATTTCTCTCAGACGGATCACTCCCGCAAAACAAATTGGAAGCTCGTCGATTGAAAACCAAGAGCGTAAACTACGTTCTCATCGATGGAAGACTACATCGTTGGACCTCTGCCAAAGTTCTGTTGACATGTCTCGGTATAGAACAAGCATCGCTCGCCATGGCAGAAACTCATGAAGAAGCAGCAGGGAACCATTCAGGCGGTCGGGCGCTAGCTCTTAAAGTGAAAAGCCTCGGTTTTTACTGGCCGACCATGATCACTGATTGCAAGGCGTACGCACGCAAATGCGAGAAGTGCCAGCGGCATGCGTCAAACATACACAGCCCGACCGAAATTCTAAGAACTATGACGGCTCCCTACCCATTCATGCGCTGGGCGATGGATATCATCGGACCAATGCCAAGTTCCAGACAACGCAAATACGCTCTGATCATGACGGACTACTTCACCAAGTGGGTTGAAGCAATAGCGCTCGTTCACATCACCGACAAAGAAGTCCAGAACTTTGTCTGGAAGAACATTATCTGCAGGCAAGGCCTTCCCTACGAGATCGTCACTGACAATGGCCCAGAGTCCTTCAGGTCACCGCGCGACAGCCCACAGTCCTTCGGGTCACTGCCACATTACACCGTCGTGTAATCACTCAGCCATAGGCCATGACCCCGTCCATCTGAGTCTTCCCGATCCAGCGAATAAGGGGTTTCCTTGAACCCGCTGAATACGAGGGCGAGGAAACACTAGTCCACCCCAAAACATACCTAGCATGGGCGGGTTTCGCACCTGCTGTCGGCATAACACACACTCGACACAATTATCCCTAGGAAAGACCTAAGGGACAAGACTCCAACCCAAAACTAAACAATATACAGGAGTCTACGAAAATATCAACCAATACTCGTAGTCCAGCCTATATGGCATAGGACCCGTAGTATCAACATCACAACCAGGAGATCGGCCTATATGGCCAAGATCCCTAAACAACAACATTATCACTAAACAACTCAACCAGTTAGTCACTCCCTTACCAAAAGATGACTAACCTCAATCAACAAGATTAATTAAACGAGCAAGCATTTAATTAAATCTACTCAATCAATCTACTCAATCAAACCGTTAGCCAGATAGTTCGGCCTCATGCTATGACACTATCTTTAAAGATAACGGGAATCTGCACTCAACCATATTAACACGAAAGAATATAAACCATGATGCATCCTAGTCCTAGTCAGGTTATTATCTCAGTCTTAATTCCATTTCATCTCAGCTAGCCCGTGCTAAACTGAGTCCGGTTTAATAAATAACCCCAAGGACTCTACCATGCAAGAATGTGAGCATTCTACTCTATATGAATACTCGATCTTCCCTAAGTTCCAAGTGGAACTCAAACAAGCCAACTCACAGTGTTCTAGGCGAGAAGCAGCTGGTTGATCGGAGAGGACTTGGCCAAAACCCAAGGGACGACTTGACTGGACTGGACTGATCTGATCTCGACTTGGACAGAACCTCGGCTTCACCATGAAGAAACTGACAGGCCTCGACAGGCTGATCTGGACTCGGACATAACCTCCTTTAGCTTCTGGGCAGTTCTTCGGACTTCCCGGCTGAGTATCGAGCAGAACTTCGACTGATCTGAACCCGTAGAACTGAACTAACTCCGGACAGCATCTCCACTTGATCGTCAAAGGAACTGAGTGGCCTGGACGAATCAGTTGGACAGAACCGTCCCTAGGCGCTGACTCGAAATCAGTAGAGAACTGACCTCGAAAACTCTCTAAAACTCTCGAAATAGCTCGGAATCACTTGCTTTGTTTTTCTACTTCTCTCTCACGTTTTTAACTTGGTTTGGACAGGTCTGGATGTGAATAAATGAGCTGGCGTCGTGGGGTATTTATAGGAGACACCAGCCAATCAGCTTCAGGTTGGTGGCAGCCCGTGTGTCGCTTCGCATGGCTCCGGACGCATGCGCGGCGGTACCTCGTGCTCCACATGTCAGGCTGCATGTCCAGGACACATTCAGGACGCCACCACTCCTCCCACATGTCAGGATGCATGCCTGGAGTGCATGCAAGAAGCCACACCAGTACACACATGTCGATCAGCATGCTTCGGTTGCATGCGCGGAGACACCTCGTGCTTGGTCGATCCACCTCGTGCTTCTACATGTCAGGCTGCATGTACAGCTTCCATGCACGGCGACACCTCGAGCTTCTGGAGACACTCAGCTTGTTAGATGCTTGACACCACGTTCTGAACCCATGCAACGAGCCACCTCGAGCTTCTCGGTCGGTTTACGCGATTTTTTACCCTTCCGGCAAATTTCTGACCCGTGATCAATCCCGAATATTTTTCCGCTCCCGTTCTGATGCTCTAAATATTTTTAATAGACTCCAGATGAATTCTTATATCCTGTAAAAATATTTCCCGAGCCTCCGGCTTCCTCGAAGAATTCCATAATACCGAAATTAGGGTTTTCGCCCAATTTCGGGTTTTCCCGTCGTGCTTCGATCCCGTCGTGCTTGCTTCCTGTCGTGCTTAATTCCCGTCCTGCTTCCAACTTATGATGTCTCCAGAATAATATTTTACTGATACGAAGATTTTCCGAGAAAACTTCGTGATGAAGAAACGTCGGTCTTCAAAAACGTCGAGCTTCAGAAACGTCGTGCTTCCAAAAATGTTGTGCTTCCAAAATGTCTGTCTGATCAATCTAAGACATCTTCTAACTATGGTCGAGCAACTTATTCGACTCATAGTTCACCCACGATAACTTCTTCGTCCACCTCATACTTCAAAACTTCTCGATCGATCCTTATCACCCGCAACTCGACCACCACAAAGACACTCGACCATTCTCTTTTTTTTTTTTTTTTTTTTTTTAACGGGTTTCTATAACGACGCTAAGAACGAGCGAATGGATGCTTACCTTAAAATCGTGCAGGACCTAGCCAAAACATTTGAGTCTTTCCAGCTCACAAGGATCCCCCGCGGCGAAAACGTCTGCGCAGACGCTCTAGCGACACTCGGGAGCAGTCCAATTGATCAAGTAAAGCGGACCATTCTTATTCAACAGATCAACAGACCAAGCATCACCCTATCACACGAAGAAAGCGACCATGTGGTGGCAATCGACACAACAGATGCGATGGATACCAGTGAATCAGGAGATCGACCCGGTGATACACTGCCTGACTGGCGAACCCCTTTTATCCAATTTCTCTCAGACGGATCACTCCCGCAAAACAAATTGGAAGCTCGTCGATTGAAAACCAAGAGCGTAAACTACGTTCTCATCGATGGAAGACTACATCGTTGGACCTCTGCCAAAGTTCTGTTGACATGTCTCGGTATAGAACAAGCATCGCTCGCCATGGCAGAAACTCATGAAGAAGCAGCAGGGAACCATTCAGGCGGTCGGGCGCTAGCTCTTAAAGTGAAAAGCCTCGGTTTTTACTGGCCGACCATGATCACTGATTGCAAGGCGTACGCACGCAAATGCGAGAAGTGCCAGCGGCATGCGTCAAACATACACAGCCCGACCGAAATTCTAAGAACTATGACGGCTCCCTACCCATTCATGCGCTGGGCGATGGATATCATCGGACCAATGCCAAGTTCCAGACAACGCAAATACGCTCTGATCATGACGGACTACTTCACCAAGTGGGTTGAAGCAATAGCGCTCGTTCACATCACCGACAAAGAAGTCCAGAACTTTGTCTGGAAGAACATTATCTGCAGGCAAGGCCTTCCCTACGAGATCGTCACTGACAATGGCTCACAGTTTATCTCCAGCAACTTCCGCGGTTTCCTAGAACGATGGGGGATTCGCTTGAACACGGCAATGCCACGCTATCCGCAGTGCAACAGACAAGCCGAAGCCACTAACAAGACGATCCTCGATGGCATCAAGAAGCGCTTGGACCTCAAGAAGGGTCATTGGGCCAATGAGTTGGACGGGGTACTTTGGTCACACCGAACAACTCTACGAAGCGCGACCGGTCAGACGCCATTCTCCCTGGCATACGGGGTCGAAGCTATGGCACCGGCAGAAGTTAACGTCACGAGCCTTCGCCGAGCAAAAATGCCACGGAATGAGGAACTGAACAGAATGATGCTGTTTGATGCCTTGGATGCGATCGAAGAGCGAAGAGACCAAGCGTTGCTCCAAATCCAGAACTACCAACACCTTGCCGAATCCTATTACAAAAAAAAGGTTCGCGTCCGACCGTTGGAACTCAACGATCAGGTCCTTCGCAAAGTGTTCGAAAACACAAAGGAATGGAGGGCCGGCAAGTTGGAAACGAATTGGGAAGGGCCATATAAGATAGTCGAGGTCGTTAAGCCTGGTGTTTACCGATTGGAAACCTCGACTGCCGAACCACTACCCAGAGCGTGGAACGCTGCCAACCTCCGGAAATACTTTACTTAGCCGTCTCCATCAAGCGACACACAAAAAAAAAAAAAAAACCGAGCGAATGACCTCACCGTCACTTTCGCCCAAAGCTAAACGAACGACAACACGTCACCTTCGCCCAGCTTCAGGCGGATGACGCCGTGTCACTTCTGCCCAAACACCGAATGAGCACGTTCCTGTCACTTTTGCTTTAATAACGGCAAATGACTGAAACCGCTGTTCGGTCAAACCGAACTACGATTGGCTTAATCCCCTTAACTGGGTACGTAGGCAGCC